>NC_139943.1:25986409-26126409 GCF_963454915.1 Gymnoscopelus microlampas
CCTCCGACATCAACTCCACCATCAGGTAATAATGAAGTCCAGGAAGGCTTAGATTTGTCTTGTGTTATTCTTTAGCCAGTGGTGGATGAAGTACTCAACCCCAGTACTTCAGTCAAAGTATAGATACATTACGTATACGTATTAACATTTTGAGATCAAAGATTTATTCAAAAAATATCAATAATAGTGAAAATACTAGTACATCTACAAGCTCACAACTCATCGGAATGCTATTTTCACTATATTTGAAATTGGGCTTAAGTGGTTAATTCAGTAGTGGAGTGAAAGTCATCCAAAAATACAAATACTCAAAAAAGAAATTACTTACGTACCATACTCAAGTAAAGTACGTCGTTACTGTCCACCACTGGTAATAATAAAGTGCTGGAAGGTTTAGATTTTTCATTTTTCTTGTGTTATTCTTTGGCATCCAAACCCTGCAAATGTACAAACAGGAAGCGAGTGGGAAGATGAGAGGAGGGTGATGAAGGACTGAGGGGTGGATAGAGAGAGAGAGAGAGAGAGAGAGAGAGGGAGAGAGAGGAGGAGGAGGTTGGAATGAAGTGTGCCAGTGGTAGAAATGCATATGAGTAAGAGCAGATGGGATGAGAACAATGGTATCTGGTAACTGCTCTACATATCAACTCTTCCATCAGGTTTAGCACTTCCGTGATTGCTGAACTCCGGTCTTGTCGTCAAATGATATAGAGTGTGCTCTCATTGCTGTCTAGGCAACATTTGATGTATGTGTGATTAATAGACTATCTTGAATATGGCGTGGAAACGCCATTAACTGTACTATCTGTCGATAGAGTGCAGAAGACAATGGAATAAGGGACTAGCAGATGCACATAGAAGAGGTATCAGATAGAGGAGGGGAGAGTGAATGCTAGAGGTTATGGGGTGACTTAGATGAATATGGCCTCATATCTCATCTGCCATAGATGTCAGGTCTGGCAGGCACTGACAGAGACAGGAAGAAAATTGGAAGATTGGAAGATAAGTAACTTATAAGTAGTTAACTTGTGGCTAGCCGTGCCTGCCAGTTAAGTGCAGTCATGCTAATAAATATAATTTGAATGGTAATTGGATTGTGAAGGACAAAATGTGCAAAGACCTTGTCAATGCGACAAGCGGAGGATGGTATCCCTGATATCAGCATCTGGGATGCTTGAGACTTAGTAGGAAGTAGGAAGTAAGTGAGACCAGTAATAAAGAATATAGACACAGATTTTTGCTGTGTTGGAAATACCTGAGAAACAAACAGTCCTTCACCAGCTCCTTGTGCTTCCCACACTGACTAGTCCACCTTAAAATATTCAATCTACAAGCTTGTGGATCAGCTATTTTCAGCGAGCGACACGTCATTTTTCACAAAATCGGGTCAAAACATTGGTAATTGGTGGTATAGGACTCTCCAAAATCGGGATCGGTGTTGGACTCTACACAGACATAACAAATATTTAGTGGTGATAATACAGATATGAGCCACCTGTAGCCTACATACATCTTTGCAATTTATTCTTTTTCTACTGTTGATGAAACAAATCCACCAAGCCATAACCTATTAATGAAGTAACCATAAACCCTTCCAGCCTTGGAGATGCGGACACCGATCTGGCCGCTGCTGATGATGACGTTGACGCCACAGCGACGGAGACATACTGTGGGGAGTGGAAGAACGACAAAAGGACGGGCTATGGCGTCAGCCGGCGCTCCGATGCGCTCCAGTACGAGGGGGAGTGGCTCAGTAACAAACGTCACGGTTATGGCTGCACCGCATTCCCCGATGGCACTAAAGAGGAAGGGAAGTACAAACAGAACATCCTGGTGAGCGGGAAGAGGAAGAACCTGATTCCTCTAAGGGCCAGCAAGATCAGAGAAAAGGTGGACCGCGCCGTGGAGGGAGCGCAGAAGGCGGCGGAAATCTCCCGACAGAAAGCAGAGATCGCGCTGTCCAGGTAACTGAACCATGGTGGTGGTGGTGTGTGTGTGTGTGTGTGTGTGTGTGTGTGTGTGTGTGTGTGTGTGTGTGTGTGTCTCCTATAGACTCCTTTTCTGATAGTTAACATGATGCTGTTTTTTTTGGTGCCCGCAGTAGGGCTATAGATTGTGATATGACTAGATATCATCTGGGATGTGGGATATTGTAATATTGTGATATGGCATAAGTGTTGTCTTTTCTTGGTTTTAATCGCTAAATCGCACACACAATTTAGACTTTCAACATTTTTCCAAGATCCTAAATAATTGCAGATCTTCATGCTCACAACACATCACATCAGGATGTTAGTTTATTGCTTTTTTTTTTTTTGCACAGATTAATAATGAAATTGGACCAGTTGACAGAGTTTGCTTGTCTTTTAACAGCAGCTCAAGAACATACTAGTTTCTGTGAAATACCATTAACCAATGGAACTACATTGCGGACACCTACACAATCACTCAATGGAGGGACGACTGTGGAATGGCCAGACATTTACACCTACTTCATAGGGAAACCAAGTGTATATACGTAGTAAATAGGGCTGAGGGCTTATAAAGATGAAAGATTTAGATGCCTATAACTTACTGTTAGAGGCCAGCAAATGGAACTTCTTAAACACACGCTTGACACACAACAAGTGCAAATGCTAAACTTCTGATTAATTAGGTGGGCATGATGACAAACCTTTAAGACAGATATCCATACCTACAACAGACTATACTTTATTTGGCCTTACCTGATATGAAATACGCACAACAAACATGAGCATTTTTGATGACCCTCAGATGATCCTCAGTCCAATCCTTTTTTCCTTATCATGTTTAACCATAGTTATCTCACCATTTATTTTTTGTCTCATTCATCATGTATTCACTTTTTCTTAGTGTGGTTAAATCTATTTTCTGATATCTGTCTTTTCTCTCTTTTCTTGTCTTTTGTGTTTCACATATAACTCGTACTGCTCTCTTGTGCATGTATCATTGTTATTGTGGAGAGAAGGATATACCAGCTGCTTGTGGAGGGTTGTACTGCATAATGGCTTAAATCGATGGGAGATTAAGACTAGGATTAAGGCTAGGGGCAAAGAAAGGTTAAGGAGGTTATGGGACAGGTTAAAACAGTATGTGAAGGGAGACTTTCTGGGGCCTCCAGGAATGTGATCTGCTGTTCTGCTGAATGGAAATATATATATATATAGACCCCTTAACAGACGACGTCACACTGGTTGCAAGCGCCATACTGCGCAAGCGTCAAACCCATTCTGTCAGGTCTCGCTAGGGCGCGCAGCACTAGCCAACACACAAGAGGGGGTTGGGGTGTGCTGAAACCAGCGCACCCCGAAAAAACAGGTTGAGAATTGATTGCATGAAACAATCACCTGTGCATCCAGTCTCAATGTTAGACAAATACTTGGTCTATATGTATGAAAATGACCCCAGAAGTGTTTTAAAGTGACATTCCCCTTCCCTATAATAATGTAATGTTTTGGGGCACTCGGGTGCCGCAGTGCTAAAGTCACAGCCCACCACCACGGAGGTTGTGGGTTAGAATCCACCGTGGTTTACCTGGCTTTGTCGAGCGTCTACACAAACACAATTGGCCTATGTTCGGGGGAGGAAAGCTGGGCGGGGAGGGTGATATGGGTCATTGCACATATCTGTACTCCTACGGGCTGGGACGGCACCTGTCAGTGGGGAGTGTTGGGCGGGAGGAGTAGGACGAAGGCTCTACGTCCTCCTGGTGGGGGCTCCTCACTGGCAGATAACGACTAAATTGGGGAGAAAAAGGGCTAAAAAATAATTGGCTACTCTACATTTAAAAAAATGATAATAATAATAATAATAATTGACTTACTTTACCAAAGAGAAACTGTATCCCAATTTCTGGGCATTAACTTTCTCAACTAATAAGAGACATTATTGATTTGCTGTGAGAGAGTGGGTGCATGGGTGGGTGGGTGAGTGACTGACTGACTGACTGCTGACTGTGAGGTTCAATTCATAAAGGTCTCACAGGTAGTTTGTGGTATTACCTGTGTAGGCCCTATAAAGAGAAGAATGCATTCGCCATCTGTTTTGACTAAGGGGTGTCATGTTTTGCAATTAATTAAGCTTACCTAGACTATTTCTGTTATTAAGGCTTTGTGATTTCTATCAGACTGTGCAGAATGAGTGAGTGAGTGAGTGAGTGAGTGAGTGAGTGAGTGAGTGAGTGAGTGAGTGGGTGGGTGGGTGGGTGGGTGAATGAGTGACTGACTGACTGACTGAGAGTGACTGACTGACTGACTGACTGAGCGAACGAGCAACTAGAGAGACTGAATGAATATGAACGTGATTGAGTAAGGGTCAGGGATACTGTCGAAGCCATTATTGATGGATGATCAGAAGCTGACTCTAGAACAGATCAATAAAATGTTATATGAGGTCATCAACTACTTTCTGTCTGTGTGTGTGTGTGTGTGTGTGTGTGTGTGTGTGGTGTGTGTGTGTGTGTGTGTGTGTGTGTGTGTGTGTGTGTGTGTGTGTGTGTGTGTGTGTGTGTGTGTGTGTGTGTGTGTGTGTATGTGTGTGTGTGTGTGTGTGTGTGTGTGTGTGTGTGTGTGTGTGTGTGTGCGTGCGCGCGTGCGTGTTTGTGTCTTATGTACTCGTGTCAGATATCATGTCTCATTAGAGCAAAGTAAGAAATAGAGAGGGAAATAGGGAGAGAGAATATACTGCTGAAAAAAAGACACGGTTGAGAGAGAGATAATGAATACCAGAGAGAAAAGGAGAGCAAATGTAAGAAAGAAAAAGGATGATGGACAGAGGGAGAGCTTCCTGCACTATGCCAACAGTATTGGCAGGAAGCCTGATGCAAAGCAGAAGCAGTGTTGCCAGGTCTGCTTATCATAAGAGACTTTGGGCTTGTTTTTCTGTTAAGTCGCTTGTACATTTTGGTTTGATTGATTGATTGAACACTTTATTAACAGTTTGCAAAAAAGCTACATTGGTACGAATTATACAAAAGGCACTAAAAGGATAACAGAATAAGCCCTAATAGAGTCTATGCACAACAGCCATATTGGACAGAAATTGGGCCCCTTACTTGATTCCTTCACAGGTGCTACCAATGACACTAATGAAGGCTCTGTTCCATTTAGTGTAGCACAGTGGTTCTCAAACCTTTTAATTTCAAGGACCCCCATAACTCTGAGAGTGTACAAATGGAACCAAATGGACCCTGGTTCCATTTGTACACTCTCAGAGTTACACCCTCTCAAGGAACCATGAGGGTACCTGGACCACACTTTGAGACCCACTAGTATTTCTAGTGAGCCAACATGCACAATACCAGCACCCTGACTCTGTTTGACCAGAATGGAACAGAGCATTCATTAGTATCATTGGTAACACCTGTGAAGGAAGTCAGAAGAAGCCCAATTTTTCTCCAAAATGGCTGCTGTGCATAGAGTCTATTGCTTATTTCCATTATGCTTGTTTATTCAATTCATCGAGACATTTAAATACAAACAATAGTTTGCAAAACATCATCTATACTAGTGGTATTAAAACATTTTAAAATATGTACAGTAAACAGTCGGGGATGGGGCGGGGGGGTCATTTCTGGTGATAAGCTTAGACTTTTTACAGGAACTAGTTACAAATTGCAGATACCTGTAGGTGCTCTTTTATGGTGGTTTTGAAGGAGATCAAGGATTCACACTTTTTTATGACTAGGCATTCCACATTTTGGTGGCATAGCAGTAGAACAAATCTAACCCCTTGTTTGAGCCGAACCTGGGTTAAACGAGATTAGCGTAGCTCCCTCTGGTGTTGTGCTTGTGTGCGTCTTTAACGCTATTGAAGTAGTTTGACAGGTACAGGTAGTTGCGGGTTGCGTTTTTTTGGGGGGGGCTTGTTTCTAAAGTGTAGTGCTTATTTGGAGGCCCCCCGTTCCCGTACCGTATTTGTGTTGTTGAAATGTTTTGAAAAATATAAAAAATGTGTCATATGTGTCATTTATAAATTTTTTTGGGGGGGGGGGGGGTTGCAGATATACAAGCTCACAACGCTGATGTATATAGGTTTAAAGGTCTCATGTAGTCTAGTCGCTTCTTATTGGCTTGTTTTCATAGATCTGGTTGATTGTTTCTCTCGCTAAATCTGGCAACGCTGATCAGAAGCAGGGAAGCTGAACTAGCTGGAAGTATACATTATACATTATTCAAGGTAAATATTTTGCGCCTCATATACAGTACAAGGATGCCTTCCCTTCTCTTCTTTGTTCATTAAAGGATAAGGTTGGCAAGGAATATCACTTCAAACACTAGCCATGCTTTGTATGGAGAATATAGGTTGCTGCCTTCAGGAAGGAGATACAGTGTTCCTACATACAATAAGGTCAAACTGAAGGGGTCCTTTGTCCATCAGACGACATTGAGGCTTAATCAGGAGTTATAAGCCAGGGGTAGGCTGAGTGGTGGACATTGCTCTTGTCTTTGCATGTCTTTATGTATGTATTTTGTATTTTGTTGTTTTCTTGTGTCATGTCAAATGTGTGTACTGTTATATGTTGCATACATGGCTGTTTTTGGGTCGCAAGACAAATTTCAGTGCAAACTGACAATAAAGTATTATCGTATCGTATCGTATCGTATTATCGTATCGTAAAGGCCTGCTGAGCCTCAGTTTGGGGTCCTCTTCTTTGTTTCCTGGTATAAAGCAGTGGTTATCAACTTTTTCATATTGATAATGATGATATTTAAGCTACGCCAGCGGTCCAGGCCTTTTGTTTGACAAATATTGTGAAAATAGCCGCTCTACAAGCTCAGTTGTGAGCTTGTAGATCGGCTATTTTCACAATCTTTGCCTCTTTCTTTTTTTTCTTTTCTTTTTGTTTCAATTTGACAATTTGGCCAATGTTTTCATAGTATAGTTTGTTGATTACTTTTGTCCTTAAATTGTCCCTTCACTGTCAACTGGGGACCAGCCCCCAAAAATCATAACGAGACCCCCCTGGGGGTCCCAACCCAGGTTGAGAACCACTGGTATAATAAAGGTTCAAACTAACTTTGTGGGGAGCTCATGTCTCTGTCAGGGAAGCCGAGCTCCTCGTAGCTCCTCCGTCTTTCAGACCTTGCTTCTCAGAGATAAGAGCAATAATGTGAATTGTATGGTTGGATAAATATCAAATTGCACAGAAATATCTAATTTGTTGTTGCCCGTTCCAGTATGAGGGTCCTATTTTTGTGAATCAAACAAAGGCGGGCACTGGCAGCCATTTTGTGGTGCCACAGATAGAAAACCCATTCATTCCCCCCATAGAGAAATTATTTTAAGCCTGGAACCAAGCCATCCAGGCTCCTGGTGAATCATGACCATAAAACATTTGATTCTGTGTCAAAAAATATTTGAATATTTAATTATATTATATACTATATTGAATAAATACCCTTTGTTTGCGGTTTGTTTTGACAGTGATGTTAATGAAACAATGATGGCGTTTATATGATGTGCTCACATTTAATAACACATAGCACTCTTGTGACTTTCACCAGAAAAAAACGAATAAAAGAAAACATTAAAAAAAAACTTTTTTAATAGATTAGTTTGATAACTGTTGCAGCCCTGGTACTTTTCTCCAAAGCACTTCACAGTGTAGATTACATTCACACACAGAGACCAGAGGAAGCTATGCAACACACAAGCCTGCTCATCAGGAGCAGTTAGGGGTTACGTTTCTTCCTCAAGGACACTTCGACGCGCAGCCAGGAGGATCGAACCGGGAACCTTCCAAGAGAGCAGCTCTACCTCCTGAGCCACTGTCGCCCCGCACAGTAGCGCTCTATAATGACTATGGAAACTACTGAAACAAACGCAAAATCCAAAACTAAAGCCATCAATGGGAATATTGTTGATCTTTATGTATGATAAATGGCTGAAGCGGTATGGTCCTTAAAACTCTTTGTGCTACAGGAATTATTTTCCAGCTACTCTATATTGGCAGCAACAGTGGACAGTTTCTTTAGACTGTTCACTTGTTCCTACAGCTTCTATTACCTCTCTGTTTACTTGTCTGTCACTTGTCTTTGTCTGTCACACTGTTTTGTTTGACTGTTTGTCTGTTGGTCTGTCTGTTTGTTTACTTGCCTTTTACCTTTTGCCCATCTTGTCTCCTTTCTCTCTTCTTCTGCCTGCTGTATCCTCATTCTCTGCGGTTTTCTGTCTGTGCTTCTATCTGTGTGTGTATCTGTCTGTCTGTTATTCTGTCATTTTCATCAACATCAAACATTTATGTGAAGTGAAGTGAATTGAGGTGTGTAGAATTGCATTTGTATGTTGTGTGTTGATGTCGTTCATGAGTGTGTTCATAATGCATATAGAGAAGCCCTCCAAGAGAACAGACAGACAAGAGAGGGAAAGACAGACAAGAGAGGGACAGACAGGTGGAACAGAACAAGTCTCACATTGTGTCTGGAAGGCAGAGAGATATTCAGATGGTATAAATGTAGGTTTCCAGGTTGCTGTCGGGATCTTGAATTTTAGGGGCAGCAGTGGCCTAGAGCTTAGAGTAGCATGATTGTGGATGGAAGGTTGCTGGTTCAATCCCCCAGGTAGGCAGGGAAAATCTGGGCAAGAAAATTACTGAGTAGCTCTACATTACAGTATCTCTCTCTCTCTTTCTCTCTCTCTCTCTCTCTCTCTCTGTGCAGTAACATTCTTGATGCAGTGTTTCATGTCGATTCCTATTGATTTTCTCCCTGCCTCTCTGTTTCTCTTTTCTCCGATCTGCACTCTGCCAGCCTCGCAATACAGTTACAGTAACACCACTCTGTGTGTGTGTGTGTGTGTGTGTGTTTGTGTGTGTGTGTGTGTGTGTGTGTGTGTGTGTGTGTGTGTGTGTGTGTGTGTGTGTGTGTGTGTGTGTGTGTGTGTGTGTGTGTGTGTGTGTGTGTGTGTGTGTGTGTGTGTGTGTGTGTGTGTGATGAGGAGTGATGATATTTCACACACCATACCCACTTCTGCACGAGCACGAGCACACACACACTCATACTCACAGCTCTCACACTCTCTGCCTCTCATTCATGCAGCCGCAACCTTGTGAAAACTGCATGCTTCCATGCAATCACACGCTTGTTAATCTCACACAACCTGCTCACACCTTGTACAACGACAAAAAACAGATCTCCTAGTATCTTGCCCCCCCCCCTCTCTCTCTTTCTCTCTCACACACTTGAACAACAACCTGTATCCAGTTGGATGCTTCAACTGCCTGGGAGGAATGAAAGTATACATCCTGCCTTTAATATGTTAAATTAATATATGTATTTTTATTTGGCTGTGGACCCCCATCTAAACATATTGTGTGCCAGGGACCCCCATACAAGATTTGTGCTTTTTAAATGTCCAGATCTACAAGCTCGCATCGCAGCACATAGCGAGATTGTAGATTGGCTATTTTCAAATAGCCGATGTATGGGTGGTTAAACTGAATTAATTTGTTTAACCACAATACCTTTTATTGCTTCAACTGAGTAATTCAATTGGATGTGAATTAAAAATAGTATGTATTTTTGTGTGTGTGTACTTGTAGTGTTCAAGGGACAACAGAGTATGGCTGATAGGACAGCGTCTTTTGCTGTTCATTGATCTCATAAATCCATGTCGGTTTGACAAAACGCAAATTGCCATTCTCCATCTTAGCATCTTCAAAGGAGTCATGCCATCCTTCGCTGGTCAACACAAACTGCACTTTTTCGTTCATGTAGTCCTCCACCGTCCCGTTGAATGCGATGATGTACCGTAGAAGGAGGCGTCTTTCATCGATTGGGAACTTGCCGTAAAGGAAAAAATGTTTTCCTATCAAGAAGTCTGGTAACTCTGGGATGGGGTAGTCCACCTCGGCTTCACTGTCCGTGTTCTCATCTGTCTCTGTCGATCCCCTGTATGGATCCTCTTTCACTTTGTGTTTTCCAGTCTCTGCTTTCTTGTACCAGCTCTCAACTCTCTTCAGCTCGTCCTCTGTGTCCATGTCAGAGTCATCATCGTCTCCTGGTTCGTCTACATCTGAGGAGCCGCTATACTCATCTTCCTCAGCTACCTTTGAAATCTTCTTTGGAATGGCTTGCCCCTCCTGCATTGTTGGAGCCCACCTGGTGTCCCTCTCTTCTTCGCTCTGTTCATCCATCTCCATCTCACTCTCTGAGTTGGACTCTGCTCCATCCATCAAGTACTGTTGGTAGGAGATCTTCTGTTTCCTTTTATGGCAGTCAATCACCCATTCCTTCCGTACAATGATGCCCCCTGCCCACTTCACTTGGCTGTACTTGGGGGTGTTGGCAAAGGCACACATAAGGTGTGTGGAGTCAGGGGTCCAATCGCGACGGTACTTTGCTCCCATGGCCAGTGCCTTGTCCCTCAGCTCCCCTCTGAGTGGGTTCTGGAAGCCGCTGAAGACAAACACCACCCCCTGCATTATCTGGTTGAGAGGCACCTGCTCAGGTCTTTGTGGTTTGGCTCTGTGTGGTTTGGGTTTAGGCTCTGGCTTGGACTGGCTCTCTTGATTCTTGTCAGTGGCCTTCTGAGCTGTTGCTTCTGGGCTGGGGGTGCTGGCTGGGCTCAGTTTAGGCTTGGGTTTAGGAGTGGCAGCCCTCAACTCGGGTAACCCTGAGGGACTGGTCTTTGAGATGGATGGAGCAGGTGCAGACAGCTGGTCTTTACTGAAATAAAAATGTCTTAGAGGCTGTGGAGACAACATACTAGAGGAGGAGTACAGTCCTGAGGACAGAGAGCCACCACTAGACTTCAGGATGGCTGCTGCGTAGCTCAGCCTCTCATTCTGAGGTGAAACTTTGAGTATAGGGCTGGTTTTTGTTATTTTCTCCCGGTTGAAAAGGCTGCCAGGCTGCAGACTGGGGCCTGCCGAGGGAGATTCATCCTTCACCTTAAACCAGCCCAGCTTTGCCAACTTCGGGGATGATGCTGCTGGTAGATCATTTCTATCTGGTGAATGAAACTTCACAAAGGCGACTCCATATGCTATGCTCTCATTGTAAGGCTGACTGCACACAATCTTAACACGGTCCCACTTCTCCTGGGCTGTGCTCTTCCGCAGCTGGTTGGACCCGAAAAAACGCACTCGGTTGGTGTCCGTGCCGTTGCGACTCTCCGTGGGAGACATGAAGGATGACGTAACCAAAAGAACCTCATAATCCTGGTCTCTGACAGCTGAGGAGTTGCCCACCAGCACCTCGATGAAAGCTGAACCTTCATTTCCGATATCTATGCTGTGCACTTGTTCCTCCTTCTCAAACTGTATAATGACTGAGGTTTGTTTTTCTCCGGATCTTGCTGCCTTCCATTTCCTGTAGGTGTCAGAGCTAAGCAAGTTGTCAGCCTTGTGAGTTGTGTCCTCACTGCTGCAAGACACAACAAGCTTGAGATTGATTTCTGGCATTATGTTGTTGTTGTTGTTGACATTCAACTCAATTTCACACCAAATCTGACGTTGTCTGATGACGTGTGTACAGCGTTCCCAGACCCCGGTAAGATTTGATCAGAGTGGTCGGACTAACTCCTGAATCCGGTAACACGCCTCTTGTATGCATTACCTGAGAGATGCCACATCATACTGCTGATGTCACCTCGTCTTCACTTGACCCTATATGGAGCTTACATGGTACCTACTGTATGTCCTTATATGGTGTGTACCGTCTATGATGCCAGCTCGGATAATATCAACCTCTTCGGCCTTGATAACGGTTAGGTAGCTCTATCAGACAGGACAAACCCTCTTCAGGTTGCGTCAGACTAACCTTTGATGTAACCATGACGATCTAATGCGGTCGATCTGGGACGTGGATCGGTCTAAGGAATTGATAATAAGTTGGTAGACCGATAGTACTTACATAATCTATTTGTCAACTGGGAATCTTCTAATCACAGTATAAGTTCCGCGATGGACATATTCAAAATAAGAAACAGTAACAAAGACAGCAAACAAACAGAGCGGAACCCAGGAGCTTACGCCATTATCGTGTCATCCTTACCACTGAGAGAGTAGCATCCGTCGATGGTTGTAAAATGCACAGTCAATCGTATGGCTGTTTGTGACTTTGTGAATGCAGGGTTCTTCAACAGGAGCATTGTGTGTGTACGTGCTGCTCCACTTGCTGCTGCCCAGATTGAGGTCTATAAAGAGCATCTGCAGCATTATCTTGTGACTGAGTTTCACCTCTCAAGGTTTCTCTGGGTGTTCCACAAGGAAATACCCTGTTGTCCTGTTCTGGGACAGAGGAAGACAGGGAGAGACAGACCGAGAGGAGGGAGACAGAGAGAGGCTGTCCTGCTATGCTGTATCTGGGTTAGACAGCACTTCTGTGTGTGTGTGTGTGTGTGTGCGTGCGTGTGTGCGTGCGTGCGTACGTGCGTGCGTGCGTGCGTGCGTGCGTGCGTGCGTGCGTGCGTGCGTGCGTGCGTGCGTGTGCGTGTGCGTGTGCGTGCGTGTGCGCGTGTGTGCGAGCTTGTGTTTTCTTGTTTAACTACCCACGTGGGGACAGAAAGTGTCGACAAGTATAGTAAAACCTGAAAAACTCAAAAGATAGGGTCAATAGTACCACCACTGACTTAAAGTAATGCAGTGTGTCCATGACAAAAGAGGCATCCTACTTTAAATGAAGGACAAAGTGTCCCTCCCCAGAAATAACTTAGAGTCCTTGAGCGTCTGTTTGATTCTTGAGCCCCTGCCCTCCAAAGTATTCAATACAGTATACATATGGCAGTTCTAAGTCTGTCTAGTACTAGTATCTAAACATTAATTGATTGTCATGTGTACAGCCCGTGTGTGTGTGTGTGTGTGTGTGTGTGTGTGTGTGTGTGTGTGTGTGTGTGTGTGTGTGTGTGTGTGTGTGTGTGTGTGTGTGTGTGTGTGTGTGTGTGTGTGTGTGTGTGTGTGTGTGTGTGTGTGTGTGTGTGCGCGCGCGCACCACATTCTGGGTTTCATGTCTATTTTAATGAGATTTGTCAGGCATAACAGGATAACAGTGTCAGGGGCCAATCCCAGACGTTGGAACTCACAGCTGCATGTTGTATATTTTTTATTTGATTGGCAAAGCCCTGTTTTACTTATCAGTTACTATTTACTTGAGTTAACTATTTAGTGTTACAACATCATTGGTTTTCAGTTACCTGAAAGAGATCATAAACACCTTAAATGTCCAAGGTTAAAATCATGAAGGTGTTTGAAAGAGCCTGCTGTTATGTCAGTGTGCCCTCCTTAGTTCTGTTATTATTAGTATGGTTCCACAGTGCGTGGAAATAATAGTTCTATGCACAACCGCTTAATGCTATAGGTGCTTGGCTGAGATTATGTCCATGAAAAGAAAAGTAAACCGGCACTGTCAACTAGTGTTCCACCGTTGATTTTTCCATATTAATCACTTTTCAAATGCTGATCAGGAGGGGGGGTGTTGCATGCTGGTCCATAAATGTGTTCCCTCACATTTCTCCCTAACACGGACAGTACTTCTCTGACTCTGGCTGCATTTCAGAATGTTTCCCCCGGGACGGATACCATTACCCTTCACCGCATCCTCACCCCACTCTTCATATTGTCCCACATCTCACTATGAGAGCACGACCACTGAGAGCGCAGTGTCCCATAGTTACATAGCTGCTGGTCCTGATTATATCATTGCTATTGTGTAAGGACATCCGCCAAATTGAAAAGGACATTTTGCACATAATGAGAGAATAATGTTTTACGGTCATTAGCTGCTTATATGGATCCATGACTGTGCAATATTCTATGCCATTAAAGAGTACAATAGAACAGAATAGCTTGTTGTTCCAGTGCTAAATAGTTACAGATACTTTATCAAGTGATTCTATTTGGTCACAGTCTAGCTTAGCAACCCTATACTTCGTTGACCAGGGTCCCCCAGGGGTCTGGCCTTGGCCCCCTCTTTTTTCCCTCTACACCAAATCTGTTCTCCAATATTTCCTTAATGTTCGCCTACGATATGCCCAAAATAGGGTCACTAGGGGTCCATGTAGTTAATCTCTGACTTTGACTTTGAAAATCTTTGCTGTCGGGCAGAAACCTTGTTTTTCCATATTTCAACTTTTAATATATTTTTCGTAAATTATTGACTTACTTCCTTGCATGACAGTGTTGTGCAAAAGTTGCAAATATTTCTGACCTACAAGCTCACAACTTGTCGTGAGTTTATTAGATCTTTCTCTATTTTTGAAAAATTAGGAAAGGGAAAATCTGTCTGTGAGTTTTATTAATATTTAACCAGTGAAAAGTCTTAACAAGAGCTTGTGACTAATTAATAACTAATTATGTTTTTCCATATCCTGAAAAGTAACACATTTAGACAGGGTTTCCGCCTGACAGCCACAATATTTGAAACAACGGTATTTAGTGTGTGTTGATGTATTGTCTCTCTCAGGACGGCTCATGCCCAGGGCAAAGCAGAGGCAGCAATGGGAGCAGCTCAGAAAGCCCAGGAGGAGAGTCGTATGGCCAGAGTCACTGCCAAGCAGTTCTCTCCTTCCTTCCAACACCAAGGAAACGGTAGGAGACACGCACACGCACACGCACACGCACACGCACACGCACACACACACACGCACACACACACACACTTTCCCTAACTTTGATTCTAAACCTAAATGTAAACCTGATTCTAATTCCAAACTTAAATCTAAAACTAAACCTGATACTAAACCTAAAAATAAACCTAAACCTCTGTGTGAAAGTGATGATGACCAAGTGAGGACCACTTGAGGAACAAGTGTCCTCATTTGCCATTATCTTCTTACAACATAATCGATGTTCGGTTACAGTACCTGAAAGAGCATTGAGAAGTGGGTGTGTGTGTGTGTGTGTGTGTGTGTGTGTGTGTGTGTGTGTGTGTGTGTGTGTGTGTGTGTGTGTGTGTGTGTGTGTGTGTGTGTGTGTGTGTGCGTAAATGCATGAGGGTGTGTGCGTGTGTCTCTGTGTGTGTGCGTCTGTGTGTGTTTTAATGGTAAAGGTCAGTGTCAACCACCCTCCAGCATTTAATTTCAGTCTCTGTCGCACCTTAAAGCACTGTGACCAACCCATGACAACATGTACTGTACTTTGCTGAACCATGACACACACACACACACACACACACACACACACACACACACACACACACACACACACACACACACACACACACACACACACACACACACACACACCTTGAGTGTCACCCTTGAGGGGAGTTCCAGGGGGCCCCCAGCTAAATGATTGAAAGTTAGGAAACCCTTACGGGTCTGTTGGTTCCATTTGTACACTCTCAGAGTTATGGGGGGCCCTAATTCCTACCAAATTGGGGGTCCTTGAAATTAAAAGGTTTGAGAAGTACAGACCTACACCCTATAATGACCCTGGAGCAGCATGGTGATCTGTGAACTCCTCCCTATCTCACTTTATTTCTCTATCTCTCTATCCCCCCCCAGGTGTGGATTTGCAGCGTCCAAAGCGGCAGGTGTCCAGCGAGGTGGAGGGCGAGGGAGGCATGTCCAGCAGTGCCGGCACGGCCGACAGCCCCGACCTCTATGCCAAGAGCGGCGGGGGCTCCGACGACCCCTCCAACGACACGGCCGCCACCCCCGACGACTTCAGCCCCCCCTCCTCCTCGCCCCCCCACACGCCGCCCGCCCCGCCCGCGCGCTCCTCTGCCCAGCGCACCAAGAGCGCACGCTTCCACCGCCAGGTCGCCGTGGACCACGGAGAGAGAGGGAGAGCGGGAGGAGGAGAGAAGGGCGGTGGCGGGGGAGGAGGAGGAGGAGGGGGTGGTCAGACGGAGATACAGGTGCTGGTGGAGGGAGGAAGAGGGGGTGGGGGCGAAGTGGGCGGAGGAGGAGGAGGAGGAGCAGGGAAAATGGAGGAGAACCTGCAGGCCAACAGCTGGAGCGAGGACAAGCAGAGTGGAGGGACGCTGTCGTCCAGAGGAGGGGGCGGGGTCAGCAGCCGCCACGAAGGGGACGGCGGCGGCCGAGAAGGGAGTCGGACCAACGGACACAGACACGGCTCCTCCAATCACAAGTCCAGAGAACACGGCTCGTCCAATCACAGACAGCCCAGGGGTGGCGACAGGTGGACGGTGGACGGGTCGTCGTCCTCGTCGTCGGCCCCCTGGACCTCCGGGCGCAGGCGGGTGCACGGCCGGGGCGGCCGGCTGCTGGAGCAGGACGAGGAGAAACTGAGCAACTACGAGATGGAAATGAAACCGCTGCAGCCCAGAGACTCCACTGCCCACAAGCCCCATGGGCACGGCGGGGAGGAGAGGCACACGCACGCCCACGGGGACGGGCGCTCGCACGCCGTGCAGAGACAGAAGCATAAGAACCGCGAAGGCAAGGAGGCGAGGGAGGGAGGGAGAGAGGGGAAAGACAGGAGGGAGGGAAGTAAGGACTCTGTGCACAAGCAGGACGGTGTGCATCCGGGGGAGGGGTTGGACTCGCGGCCTGTGCAGCGGGACCTCGCCCTCTCTCCCCCGCTGAGGTCCACCCCCATAACGTCAGAGCAGAAGAACCAAAGCCTCACACAGAGCAAAGGCAACTCGGTAAGATGCTCGTCGATACATGCTGCATATCATCCAGACTCAGAGGATCATGCTGACTCCATCAGTGTGTTCGTGTTTTGGTTCCCAGCATTGGCCGGGATGTTGCGTGGGTGAAACAGGCTCTCTCCGTCTCTGTCCCTCTCTCCCTCTATCTCTCCCCCTACCTCTCTCCATCTCCCTCTCCCTCCTTCTCTCAATCTCTACCTCTCTCCCTTTCTCTCCCTCCCCCCATCACTCTTACTCCTTCCCTCCCTCTCACCCTTCCTCTCTTCCTCTCTCCCCCTTCTCTCCCTCTTGCTGATCGAGCTCTGGTCTGGTCAACACATATGGTGTTGTTTGTGACATCAAACCAGAGCTTGATCAGAGAGAGTGAGGGAGAGAGAGAGAGAGAGGAAGTGTGTGTGTGTGTGTGTGTGTGTGTGTGTGTGTGTGTGTGTGTGTGTGTGTGTGTGTGTGTGTGTGTGTGTGTGTGTGTGTGTGTGTGTGCGTGTGCGTGTGCGTGTGTACGTGCGTGTGCACTGAACATCAGTTTCTGTGTTGTGTCATTGCCATAAATTGATTTGACTAAAAGGATTTGTGGACTACATACCATCAGCAATGACATAACACAGTGTTATCCCGCATGTTAAAGATACAATCCGTAAGCTTTATATCCACTCTCTCCCTCTCCTGATGGAGAGACATGCAATGATGTCCGAACTACAATAAAGATGCTGGCACATCTGTGTGTCTAATAGTGTCTAATCCGGTGCTTCAAATAACTTTATTGAAATTGTCAAACAGTAGGTGTCCTACCTAGGGGTGAAACGGTTCTGAAACAGAACCAGAAACAACTCACAACTCACCACTCAGAGCTTGCAAGCATGTGAGCTTGTAGATCGGCTATTTTAGGTGCACAACAGTGAAGCATAAAGGTCCTTACACACCGGGGCGATTTAATTAAATTAAATTAAATAAATAACAAAGTTTGAAACCAACGTGTCCAAAAATCGAGATCTGAACTGAACCGTGGATTTGGAGAAAAGTTACACCTCTAGTCCTACCCGACATTTGAAACCTCTCGAAGAGCTATGACCAACTCCAACCTCCATTAATATACTCTACCATACAGTTTAGTTAAAAATAAGTTAATTAAAAATGTATTTGTTCAATTAAATCCCAGATTTTAGCTTTATATAATCCTCGGATGAGTCTACAGGGTTTAGCCTTGTGAAATAAAGACATATTTTTGTACTACGATCAAGCGTTGGGTGGATTCGATTACGCTGTTATAATGAAATCCTTTTTGCCTGTCTTCGCAGCCGGTTATAAGCAGTAATCCAGGATAAGTAGTTACAGGCATTTGCTAGTCAAACCAGGTGTTAAATCAATAATAAGTAACAGTCATACATTGTATTACTACTCCTATACAGTATGAGCATTAGCACTCTCTTTCAATTTCAATATAAATGTTCCTCTTGTTGATGTGGTTCAAGTGTACCTAAAGTAGTTTGCATACCAGCAGTCACGCGCACGCACGCACACACGCACGCACGCACGCACGCACGCACGCACGCACGCACGCACGCACGCACGCACACACACACACACACACACACACAGATATAGATAGATAGATAGACACGTCAATTGATTGATTGATACGTTGATTGATTGATTGATTGAACGATTGATTGAGCGATTGATTGTTCTAGATATATATAACCACACCAATCCTTGCTGCACCTTAGTAACAGCAGATTGGCAAAGTAGCTCCTTCCTCTTAGAAGGTCTTCTATTGGTTAACCAGTGCTCTGTTGCTAGGGAACAGCTTATGCCTTGCTTCAACGGCAGCCAATCAGTGGGCGTGTGTCAGTGACAGTGGGGGGCTGGAGAGGGGGGGGGGGGAGAAGTGCAGGGGGGAGATGTTTGCAGCTGCAGAGAAGCAAGGCGCCGCTGTCGGGAAGAAACCTTGTATCTCCATATTTCAAAATATAACCGACCCACAAGCTCATAACGCGCTGCGCGTTGTGAGCTTGTAGTTCTATTTTCTATCTATTTTTGCTATTTTGGGGAATTTTGTTGAAGTGAAACTTAAAGTGGTTACATTTGTTTGTGGGTTTTATAAATATTGAACCAATGAAAAGTATTAACACGAGCTTGTGACTAAATAATAACTCCACTGGATCCATTCGAACACAGGTTCTCTTTTACACTTTCTGAAAACGCTTTGGACATACGAGGTTACCGCCCGACAGCGACAAAGTCAGAGTTGTGTAATAACAGGTTCACAGCATACACAGATACTACTGTACACTGTCAAATCCTCAGTGTTAATTGAACTCTGAGAGTGTGCAAACGGGGCCCACTTGGTTACATTTGCACGCTTGTCTTGGGTTACAGCTGGATAAATGAACACTGAGGATTTTACTGTGCAGCTACTATCACCCAGATACATTCACTGGAACACTGCTAAGACAATGGGAGCACTGTGGTACTGTAACATACTGTACACTTTAACACTTCTGCACAGATACAGTATATCGTTGGTGTCGGGCAGAAACCTCTTATCTCCAGATTTCTTACTTTTTAGGTTTTTTCGTATATTAATGCCCTACTTCGTCATACGACATACAAAACACGTTTTGTTGTTATTTTTTTATTTGAATCCTGAAAAGTTAACAGTTTGGGACATATAAGGTTTCCACCCGACATCAACAACATACACATGTAGACTTTAAGCACACATGTATGCAGAAACATGCATGAGTGAGTACCCACGCACACTCACAAATTGAGCACACATTACTGTATGCAGAGTCAGACACTTGGACAACAAGCGCAAATGGATACATACACACACGGCGCGCGCACACACACACACACACACACACACACACACACACACACACACACACACACACACACACACACACACACACTGTTCATGTATGCATACTGACATACACACGCATGGGGACATACTATATTCATACAGTATACTGAGTACACATTAATGTATGTAGATATTGAAACCTGAAAAGGACACACACACACACACACACACACACACACACACACACACACACACACACACACACACACACAGACACACACACACACACACACACACACACACACACACACACACACACACACACACACACACACACACACACACACACACACACACACACACACACACACACACCACATGATACGGCGCCAGAGCTGCTGCAGAGAATTGGAAGATGTTATGACATGTTTGCAAATGCATTTCAAGCTTTTTTTCCCGGAGAAAGGGCGAGAGAGAGCGGCGAGAGAGAGAGCACTTACGTAGATATCACATCCACCAGTGTTAAGATCACTGTACCAGCTTGTTGTTATTGTATTGTTGGCTTATGTCATCAAGGATAACCTCAATTAATGGTAGACGAATGTAAGAGGCTTTTAATCTTGTGCTTCAATGCTTATGCAAAATGATGAGTATGAGGAACAATTTCTATGAAGCTAATTAAACTGCATTCAATAATTAGTCACAGGGGGTGCCATTCCCTCCTATTCCCCCTCAAAGTTCACCCTAATGTCCAGGAAAGGTTTTAATGATTGTACATACTCTTTCCAACAAAGCTGGCGGAAAGTTCCATTCTGTACCTTTACCTAATAGTCAGAACATTAGAACAATGTACATGTTCATCATAGCACAATGGTTGTTGATACAGAGTAACACCGTGGTACAGTCTTGTTTCCTTGGGGACCCCACATGACAGGCATATTAATGTGTCAGTGAGCAATTACTAGGATAAAACCTAATGTTGGGTCCTGAGCTAAAAAAGAAAAGAAAAGAAAAGAAAAATCACTTAGTAAGTCATTTGATTCAGCACAGGGTTTGTTTCTTACTCTCCATCATTATACTGGAGTCTGTGTTCCCCTCTGACTCCTCTTTTTGCATAACTGGAACGATCACAAGATTTTTGTTGCTCAACCAACCTGCAGTGTGAATAGGGAAATATAGCCTGAGCTATGCGTAGTTGCGTGTGAGTGTCGGGCGCCAAAAATAGAAGATCTACAAGCTCACAACGTGTCGTGTTGTGTAGTGGGTCGAGCTTGTAGATCTGCTATTTTTGGTGCACACCACCCACATGCAACTAAGTATCAATTAAGTTTAATTGAGTGGTAGTAGCAGACAACCTACCAGTCATCCTACCGTACGGTAAATGAAGGTAGAAAAAAGAAATAGGAGGATTTACTCCATCTCTAGTTCAGTAATCATCAATGACGCAGATCTACTGTGGTAAGCCTATCGCTCTGGATTGATGGGTAGAAGCCTTGTTAGCCGGCCAATATGGATAAACAGTGTAGTAAATAGGGATGCAACAGTTAATCAAACTAATCGATTTAATCGATTATAAAAATAGAAAATAGCAGTAACAATAGTTGTGAACTTTTAGATCTGCTATTTTTTGCACGTCACTGTTGTACAATGAATTATAAAATGACACTTAATTGGTTGATCAACTCGTTGATATATATAAGATTTCAAAAATATGAAATAGTGCTTCCTGATTATTCAATTCATCACAAAAGTAATCGATAGAATAATCGCTAAGAAAATAATCGATAGTTGCAGCCCTAGTAGTAGCTAGTAATGCTACACATTGTTAAGCATTGTCCCCATTTGCTCTACCTAAATATGTTTTTTGTGTGTGAGACTGATGTCCATGTTACAATTAATTTGGAACAGCAGGTCCTTTATACTGTACATTGTGTACAACAAAGGAGTAAATTGTTTGGAATGACAGAATGTCTAAAAACAGCTTAGAAACGTTGAATCTACTATAGCTGTTTTTTAAAATATATTTTGGGGCGTTCTTTTGCCTTCATTGACAGAGAGTAGGAGGATGACATTTAGGAATTGGTCCGACTGGCCGGGAATCTAACCAGTCACTTCCTGATCAGAGCATTTGTGGTTGGTGCCCTAAAACCATTCAGCTATCGGGTCGCCCCAACTGTGCAAAACCTCTGTTTTTCCAACACCGGTACTGTATGTTTGTTCAAATTTGAAAACTGCGTATTGGGTTTATCCAACTTAAGCATCCGATTAACATCATAACATAATGACCCGACTTAAATTCAAGAATTCGTTGGGTTTCCTGTCTTAGTTTGTTCAGACAGGTGGATGCTGTGTGTCTGTGGGTATACAGTATGTGTGTAATGAATCTTTTTTTATTAACACGCTCCTCTGTCTCTCTCTCTCGCGCTCTCTGTCTCTGTTTCTCTCTCTCTCTCTCTCTGTCTCTCTCTCTCTCTCCTACGCAGGCCTACAGCTCTATCCTGGTTGTCATGGTGATTCTGCTCAACATCGCAGTGGCTGTTTTGTTTATCCACTTTTTTATTTAAAGACACTAGTGACACTTTCAGAGTCCACCTATCTATGCTATGACAACTATAAATTCATATATTATGATGAACCCGCTGCCTCTTCATGTTCCTGGCAAGAAGGCTGCACCAGGCTGAAGGAAAGAGGGCTACTGCACAGTCGGTTCAGCCTGACTAGGCTGTAACTGGGTTACCAAGTGGGCTAACCCATTCTAAACCCGGGCCAGAGATTGTACTGAGAAGCTGGTTAAACACACAGTCCAAAGGAGTGGACTGAAACAGGGTCAGCTAGTACAGGTAACTGGACTAAAGAAGGGCTCATAGTCTACCGAAAATTGGTTTAATATGAGCTTAAATAGTTCAAATATGGACTCGGTTGGGCTAAGAACCTGTCCAAAGTGGGCTGAACTAGCCTGGCTACCAGGCCAGGTGAGATGCAGCAGGCATCATCACAATGAGACATCTGCTTCCACTGTCTGCAGAGAGGACTGTTGCGACAGACTTTTACATCCTCAGATCCTAGTTTTTTCGACAGATTTGTAACTTAAAACTTTATTTATGAATTTATGAATTCATTTTCTCTCATGTATGATATGTTAATGGATATATTCTTCATTTTGTAACACTCCCCCCTCCCCCGCCCGTCTTTATAATCCTTTCTTATTGGTTCCCTTGCTTTTCCAGATGTTGTTACTGTGCGTGTGTGCGTGTGCGTGTGCGTGTGCGTGTGCGTGTGCGTGTGTGCGTGTGCGTGCGTGCGTGCGCACGTGCGTTGACTGACTCAGAGCAGTCACTAAGCTGCCTGGATACCTGGCACTTTAGGGAAGAACAGATTGATGGAAGACGACCTATTGCTCTTCTTTGAATGACATCATTTCCTTTAGTCGCCATGCGTCCGCTGGACTGCTACCCCCTACCCCCCCCCCCCCCCCCCCGTGGTCTCCTCTAATCCATATCTCTCTCTCTTCATCTACCAACTCTCTCTCTCTCTCTCTCTCTCTCTCTCTCCTCACAGCAGCCATCCTTCCTGTTGTCTCCTCTCATCCCTTGTGTGTCATGTCTCAGAGTGATAGCGTGTTTGGGCTGTGTGTGTGGGTGTGTGCGTGTGCGTGTGCGTGTGCGTGTGTGTGTGTGTGTGCGCGTCTGCTTATTTGTGTGGCCTCCCAGTAGCTCAGTGGCCTTTCATGTTGCTGGTGAACTTTACAGGACAAGCTCACCAGGACACTGTCACTGTTCATCCTTATCCTACCCACTACCACCTGCTGACACCTGCCCCCGTCTCTCTCTCTCTCTTTCTGTTGTCTACTGACCATCGTTCATCTGACCCCCACACAGACCAGTCAGAGGAGGCAGCATCACCTTAGTTCTTAAAACTTGAGAAGTACACAGTCATTTCCTCAGTGTTCGTTCAACTAAGAATGTGCTAATGGCTAAATGAACACTGAGGATTTTACTGTGCATAGTGAAGGCCTGCTCCTGACAACTTATAAATAAAGCTATGATCTGGCTCATGGCTCCTTTTCTGAGGCAGTATTGGTTTCAGCAGGCACAGGGATAGGCTTCACAAAATGGACAATAACATCAAAGCAATATTGGTTGCAAAGAAAGTCACATGTTTATCAAAATTGAGTCAGTTGTTACTTTATTATCTTCCTTGCCTCGTTATGTTACCTACGTATTGTGACCCTTAACCACATCAACCCTGGCATCCCTATTTTGAGCAAATGTTTGCCCTTTTTTATATTTAAAGATGTTGAAAAAAGCAGATCTACAGCCTCACAATGTGTTGTGATGCTTTTAGGCTATTTTCACTATTTGTCGTACAACAAAAGGATTGAAGATTGAAGATGAACCATTACATACTGCTGTTCTGTTGAACAGAGAAAAGAAGATGCAAAACAAGCTCCTCTCTCCAAGTGCCACTCCCAAAACGTACCTCTGTGTCGACCGAGACAACCAACCGGTTTTCTTAGCTATACCGTATTTGCAAGATGTCAGGGTAAAAAAAAGAAGAAATTGCCACCTGCCTTGTTTTTGTAAAGCAAATTTATACAGTACAAAAATGCATGCATATGTATGTCCTTTGTGTGTCAAAGCTCTGAAAGCTAAAATACTTCCAGAAAAACATGTGACTTGTTATGTTTTGGGAGCGGCAATATTGTGGGGAGTGACTGTTATTGTTCTTGCTATGAGAACATACAGTAACAGTGAAAATATGCCTCAAATATAGACACACAGGAGCTTTTCGTATTCCTGTAGACTAAACAAATGGGCATTTAAAATAACCTAAATGATCCAAATGTCTTCATATGAGTGATCCATTGCCTTGGTCAGATGTCTCAGTGACAGGTAAACCGACTCATGTTTGCTGTGTACCTGTCCACATTTGTCAGACTGGCTACTGTGGGTGTATGTATGCGAGTATATTTGTGTGCGTGTGCGTGTGTGAGTGTGTGTGTGTGTGTTTTGTGTCCATGTAATGTCTGGTGAGCGTGCTGACATTGGTAACAACTTGGAAGAGCAGGAACTGATTGTGTTTCTCGTGCTGTACAGGGCACACGCTGGCACTCTTTCTAATTGAGAATGAACACTTACAGTGGGATTATTTCTGGGCCCACATGACTAAAAGTACTTTACACTGTGCCTGGGTCCCAGGTTGAGACGATACTCTATTGACCATATTCACACAAGTATGACATAAGAACAAATGCCCCGTGAATATGCCCAATTATGTTTGGTGGGTCCCATGTTTTTAAAACATTGACAACAGGCTGTGTGCCACCAGTCTGGTGAACAGGCCCTGTACACCCCACCCAGTCCCTTTTACTCTGCAGCATGCTACAGCATGCCCAGCTCTTTCTCTCTCTAGGTTTAATATCCTTTCTTTCTTGCTTTACTTTCTTACTTTTCATTCTTTTACTTTCCTGAGACTTACTCTGTTTTGTTTTTGAGTTCTGTGGAGAAAATAATGAAAGTGTTTGAAAGATATCGCCTGAGTCTTGTCGTTTGTTGGACTAGGTTTCTTTACGCTTTTTGTCTTCTATTTTCCGCCCATATATTCTCTAGCTTCTTTCTCTCAGAAAGTCAACCTGTGTGTGTGTGTGTGTGTGTGTGTGTGTGTGGGGGGGGGGGGGGTAGAGAGAGCATCCCTGATGCGGAGGAAGTGGAACAGGCCAGGTTGGGAAGGAGGGGTGTAGTTACTATAGCAACCTTGCTTGAACTATCCTCCGTCACAAGAGGGGCAGGGCCAGGGTAGAGAGGCAGTGCTTATCTCTAGAGACCTACCTTCTCAATGAGAGAGAGTGAGAGAGAGAGAGAGAGAGAGAGAGAGAGAGAGAGAGAGAGAGAAAGAGAGAGAGAGAGAGAGAGAGAGAGAGATGTAAGGATGGAGGGATGATGAAAGAGAAGATGAGGGGAAGTGAAATAAATCAGGAGCTTGAGCTTGATAACGAGATATCTCAAATTCACGCCAGTCTATATGAGCAGTAAGCACTCACTGACATCTGTGACTTACAGTAAGTAAGTCCCCATCATGTAATGTTTTGATCACCTCTGTCAGCATGGCAAACGTGTCCATCATATTCCCTTTAAATTCCTGTTCCACCATGCTTCAACAAGGCCTTATAGTGCCATCTACTGGACTAACATGTTAATTACAAGATACCAGCAGTGGAGGACATTTGAGTTGCAGTCAGATGGTATATTTTCACAACAGTAAAAGATGACATCTATGGCTGTTGAACTGTGAGCGTAGCTAGTGCTTTCCGATGGGAATGCTGTTTGAGAATAAAATAGTGGGCAACGTCCAGTATTAAATTGATTTAAATGTCTAATTTTTTCTAGTTCATGTTGGACTACAACTCAGTGCAAACTTAAGAGCAGTCTTTGGCGCCACCATCTGCAACACTGACATCATGGAATTACAATAGCAGATCTTCGCCCAGTTCCAAATGTATTTGGCCTGGTGAACTTCCTTCCTTTATTCTTTGCTGAGCACTGCAGTCTGTGACTTTGAGGAAAGTTTGGTGACCCTAAAATGCTCTTTGACACCGATACAAACTAACCTCTGATGATAACCACAAAGCGTCTCAATAAAGGTGGAACGGGTTGCTGTAAAGCTGTGTAGTAGGCTATGTTTGATGAGATATGTATGAGCGCTTTAGAAACATATATGAAATAGCATATATATATATATATATGTATACATTTGAAACCTGTGAAATGGAACATTCTGCATTATGGGTACTTTTACTTTTGGTACTTTAAGTATATTTTGATGCCAATACTATTGTACTTTTGTACAAAATTTTGATTACCTTACTTTTTACTTGTAACAGAGTGTTTCTACATTGCAGTATTGATACTTTTACTTGAGTAAAAAACAAATGGAGTACTTTTTCCATCACTGGATACACTCCTAGCCAATCATAGGAGAAGCTATAGATACAGACAAGACTTAGCTCCAATCAGAGCTGCTATTTCTAGATGTTAGGCTGGTTTATGACGACCAGAGTTATAGGGATAATGTTATACACAGCTGTTTTTCTCGCTTTCAGGACCATGGCAGAATGAAGGGGGCGTATTATTTCTGGATTTGCACTAACTTAAATCACGAACATTGGACAAACAGGATTATAACATGATTATAAACACGAATAGTGCTTGAGCGGCAAGGACTGCTATTAGTAGGCTATTTACAGGAGCAGCCAGCAGCCTATGGCTGCAATAGTTTAGTTTTTAAACTTTAACCCAGCAGCACACAGTATTATCGGTTGAAGCAATAGAGGGCTTTATGGTTTTGTTTATTGCCGACGGCGCGGTGGCCTCACAAGTTCTGCGAAACCATGAGGATTTAGGATCAGGATCACCTTCCTATACGGGAAGGAATTTTCCTGCAGTGGGACTGGAGAGCCGGGCGCCGCAGGCAGAGTCCATGGAACAGTAAAGTAGGCTACGATGTTTGAATCATATGAATCATATGTCCATGATAATGTCCCCCTGGATGAAACGGCGCGTTTTGTTCCATTCTGCTCCAGGAAAGACCGTGGACGTCCTGTACTGGAGCCCGATCGTCTGACGTGGGTAATCTGGAGGGTATGATAATGGTCTGACTGACACATTCACAGAGAAAGGAATAATAAAACGGCAGGAATATTCCGTGATCCGTGGCTCGTCGTGAACCAACGCAAAACCAACACGCTTCCATGTGTATGATGATGATGATGATGCGAGTTGAAAAGATTCAGGATGTTAAACGGCGGCCTGTGCCGTACTGCTGGTCTACAGACAAAGGGAATGTTTTCGCTTCTTCTATTTCACTTTTTATTATAATCGTATATGGATGAATTGTGCTTTACGGGCATATTTATCCAATGAAAAACTTACACCGGCACCTAAACAACTCGGGTGAAAGTTTACGAAGTCGCTGCGTTCTTTTGGCCACTCAAAGAGTATCGTGTTGCACGCACGCGTGCGCAATTACGCACACGTAGACACGCGTTTCCTTTGTTGTGAAGTTTAACTTTCAAACAATAGCCTCCACTAATCTACACCACACATTTAGATTTTTATTGTTTAACAGCAGCTATCAGGCCTATAATAGGACATTGCGCTGTCACACATCACCACCACAACGTTGATGTGAGAGGTGATCTGTGTGATGATGGTGGAGAACCGGAGCTGGGTCCAGAGGGAAGGGGTGTACCGCTGGTTCTCCTCGCTGTCCTCGGCCCACAGAGCAGAGTTCCTGTGCGGCCTGCTGGATCTCTGCGTCCCCATCGAGCTGCGCTTCCTCGGCTCCTGTCTGGAGGACCTGGCCCGCAAGGACTACCACTCTCTGCGGGACGCCGAGATCAGAGCCAACAACCCGGCCGATCTGTCGGGACTGACCAACATCACGGACGAGGTAGTCCGCAGCAAGCTGCTGGTCTCTCTGGCTCTGCTCAGCTCGGACAACCATGCGGCCGCGGCGGTTCTGTACCGGACGCTAACACACATCGACACGGTGATCAATAACTATGGCCTGCCGCTCAACGACGGACGGACCGAGGAGCAGTTTCTGTTGCTGTTCACCATGGCCTCCAACCACCCAGCCTTCAGTTTTCACCAAAAGCAGGTGTTGAGGCAGGAACTCAGCCAGATACATGACATACTGCAGGTGAGACTAAAGTGCACATCTCAATGAAAAGGTTGCCACATAAGGTTAAATAGTCTATACCTTAACAAAGTTTAACTCATACTTCCAAAAGCAACTGCTGAGAGTGACAACAGTTCTGTGACAGAACTGTTGTCACAGAACTTCTGTCACCTATGCTGCCGAAGGGAAAATACTCAATAACCCGTTTCAATTATCATCTGAAACAGGCTGGGGAAAAAAAATCACATTTAATGTCTTGTTTGGTTCATTAAAGTGGCTTGAAAGGCATGAATTTAGTGCTAAAACTAAAACCAGTGCAAAGTTATGGTGACTTCTAAATATGAACCTTATTGACCATAAAGATGATAAAACTATGATCAGATATGGCATAGGCATGTATTTTAGGCATGTATTTTTTAAGGCTTGATGTAAGCAGTCTATTTCCTGTTTTCCCCTTTTTTTCTGGCATTGCTCCTGAATAGTACTATTACCCAATTTATCCCTCCCCCCCTTTTTTTTTTACTGGTACCCAATTTCTACAAGCTCCATATCCGGGAATTTGAGATCACACAATGTCATTGGCTATACCGCCCTACCAGATCCTTATTCTGATCATAACCACACTAAACCCATGCCTGTGTAACAGAGTAGCCCTGCCTGAGGGTAGGAAGCTTAATATCTCCTTTGGCCAAGGGGGATTCCCCTTTGGATGAGCATTAGATATCTATAGTTTCCAATGAGTTAGACCCAGGTTTAAATCAATGTGGTTAAATTGGTCGGCTCGTCTCTGTGGTTGGGTTTCCTAGGGGTGGGGTTGGGGGGCAAAGGGGTATGGATGTAGCAGTGTAGTCCTGCCTAAAGACAAGAAACCTAAAATCTCCCTTGGCCAAAGGGGATGCCCCTTTGGATGAGCAGCAGTTGTTTCGGGTTAGAATCCAGGTTATACAGTTAAACTCAACCATCTCTAACATAATAACTAAAATATAATGTCATACCTCTAGCTGATTTGTGCTATGCATTGTGGGTTTGATAATGACATTTCAGGATTACTATTCACTCTCACTGACTTTCTCTTTTACTGCTTCATTTCTTTTTATCCTTGCTCTCCCTGTCCCCCTTCCCTTATTTTCTCTTCATGGAAACAACAAAAACGATGGAGCTGGCACACAAGCAAATTTCACCCACTTCTTTACACCTGTAAACCTGTGATGTGACAATAAAGTTGGTTCTGATAATCTGATTGTGATTAGAGTGATGTCATCTGTCCCTATAGGTGAGCAGTGGGGGAGGAGAGGGTCAAGCAGCAGGGTCCAGTGGGGATCGAACTGCTGTCTGCTACGCCCAGCATCATCACCACCATCACCATCAAACAGTGTCTGTAGCCCATCCATCGCTGTGTCCTGCCACCTGTGCCATGCCTGATGCCAACACCGCCTACCTGCCCCAGCCCTCCTGCCAACCCTGTCACACACACTGCTCATGCTGGCACAAGGTAGGAACTGGCAGAATCTGTGATGTGTGTGTGTGTGTGTGTGTGTGTGTGTGTGTGTGTGTGTGTGTGTGTGTGTGTGTGTGTGTGTGTGTGTGTGTGTGTGTGTGTGTGTGTGTGTGTGTGTGTGTGTGTGTGTGCGTGCGTGCGTGCGTGCGTGCGTGCGTGCGTGCGTGCGTGCGTGCGTGCGTGCGTGCGTGCGTGCGTGCGTGCGTGCGTGCGTGCGTGCGACAATCCTAATGTGAAATCCAAATTGAAGGACAGTCTGGATATGCTCTGATTACTTCCATTCAGAATGTTTCTCCAGTTTCCAAAAGTAATTGTAGTTTTCAGTTTATATTTTCTTTGCTATTGTGTAGGCAGTCCTAGAATATATGGAGTCAATTTAAATATCATTGCACCTCTTCTTCCTTATCATGTAGAAAAGAGACATGGCACAATTAAGTGCTCCCTGTTAAACATCGACTACACTTGCATCAAACTCACAGATTAATAAATATATGCCCTGCCTGGTCCCAGATCAATGCTGTTTACACAGTGTGACCTTAACGGACTCCCAGAGCGCTAATTTAGATGTGTAACCAACCACCAAGGCAGTGCTGAACAGCTCATCTTCTAACTGTGTGTGTTAGGTGTGTGTGTGTGTGGTAGGGAAGTGTGCATGTGTATACAGTATGTGTTAACGGACACAAATGTGTGTTGAGTAATCAGAATCGTACCTGATAGTCTCTAACCACATAAAGATCACTGAAGACACATCATAGACTGAAATGAGATTGCTCAAACCACATCCAAGTCAGATTTTCAATGTGTCTACAATGCGTTCACACATTAGCAATCTGATTACTCAAGATGCATTTGGATACAAAGTGTAAACAATGTAAACAAGACATTGAGGCTCAGCCTTTTTAAATATTCTGTAGGTGATCCTACTTGACAAAATAATGTAGAAGAACCCCCCAAAAATATATTAGAGAGATCAGATGTTTTTGACAGTGTAGTAATTATTTTTACCATCACATGTGATGTATATAGCTTTGCGAGAATGTTTGGTAATAGAAGGTGAAGCAAATGGGGGAAGGAGAGAGGGGGAAAGAGGCAAGCGGAGAGGGAGGGGAAAGAAGAGGAGAGGAAGGGAATGGGGGAGTTTCCCATCCCAGTGAGCATAGTTGTTTATAAACATTCTGTTACTGTACTGTCACATCTGGAATAGTCATAGAGAGAGAAGAGGAGGGGCCAAAGATCCAAACCATTAAGAATATTCAGAGTGAAGATCAAGACAGTGGAAGAGAGAAAAATATGCAAATGATTACGAGACAAAAAAGAAAGAAAAACAGTAAAATCCGCAGAAACTGAGAGTAAATGAACCACTTTCAACCTGGTACCAATTTTGGGCATGTCATTATAGGCAAAGCGTTTCAAAAATAGCAAAGCTACAAGCTCACAACGCATTGCATCGTGACCCGTTGTGAGCTTGTATTATTATTGTAATAATTAATAATAATAATGATTATTATCATTATTATTATTATTATATTTTAATAGGGCTTAAGTGGTTAACAACTAGGATTTTACAGTGTCCTGTCTCCTTCATGTGCCTTTTATTTCACTCCTAAGCACCCATTTTCTCTCTCCCTCTACATCTTTCTCTCTCTCTCTCTCTCTCTCTCTCTCTCTCTCTCTCTCTCTCTCTCTCTCTGTCTGTCTCTCTCTACCTTTCTCTGTGTGCTTCTCTCTTGCACATAATCCGTACACAGCCGAGCAGGCAGGCAAGCATGCTGGTTCAACATGTGTGAGCAGTGAAGGGAAAGTACCCTGCTCAGAGAGGAGCGTTTGTATTTGGTGTTTTGTTGCTCTTGGCTTCTGCTTCGTGCAGGTCAGCACATTTCTCTATGCTGAAATCAACTCACTGTGGTGTGTGTGTGTGTGTGTGTGTGTGTGTGTGTGTGTGTGTGTGTGTGTGTGTGTGTGTGTCTCCAGTGAATCACCAGGAAGTTTTAAATGCGCTCTCTCTTTCTCCTCACGGAGCTCAGAAGAACAGGCTTTCAGTGTGAAGCAGAGCAGTTGCATACTGTACTGTACAGTACAGTATCTACAGTAGACAGTTACGTAGTTGCACGGTAAAATCCCCAGAGTTAATTTAACTGCAAAGGTGTAAAATGTTTCCAAATGGACCTGTCAAATGTAACTCAGAGAGTGTAAAAATGGTCCCATTTTGTTTACGCTTTCAGTATGTCTTTGCCAAAATCTCTCACTGCAATACAATATATTCTCTAGGAATGATATAATGCTTAATTTATACCCAGTCATACGACGATGTTGCGCGCCGAAAATAGCAGCTCTACGAGCTCATAACGTGTCCCATCGGCTATTTTTGGCACGTGACACCGGCTCACAACAAAGTATAAATCAGGCTTTAGATGTCGGCCTGATGATCAGCCTGGGTTATCATGATGAAGTACCTGAACAAATAGCATCAATTACTGTAGCAAACAACTACAGGTGTTCTGATTACAGGGCTGCCAAATTATTAGAGTTGACAGCCCAGACGAGGTGGGAAAATATAGGTTTAGGATGTGTGTGTGTGTGTGTGTGTGTGTGTGTGTGTGTGTGTGTGTGTGTGTGTGTGTGTGTGTGTGTGTGTGTGTGTGTGTGTCTGTGTCTGTGTCTGTGTGTGTGTGCGCGTACGCGTGCGTACGTGAGAATGAGAGAGCATTTAGAACGTCCCAATGATTCCCTCTCAGAGCTAAATTAACAGATAATTTACTGTTTTTCACAAGACCTGCTATCCCTCAGTTACACAATGCTTTAAACGATAATAACTGATAGTAGTTACAATAGATAGATAGATAGACAGACAGACAGACCTCTATTGTTCCCATTGGGGATATTCAGGTCGCATAGCAGCAATACGATAGGCATGGAAAAGAAAGGATAGATACAGGTAAGAGTACAACTAAGAGAAGAAAAATGGAATAAAGTGCAAATATATAAAATGAATAAATGAATTAATAAAGAATTGGTAGAATTAAGTCTGACCTACAGTAGCCACCTGCACTTGGACTGGCTGGGTTTAGCATAATGTATAACTATTACTAAATATAGATACAATGCATAATCTATCACCTGTAATATGAACATAATATGTTCATATTATATCTATCCGCAATTAATGGATATTTGTACTGTGCCAGACTATCGACTGTGGATGTGACAGTGCTGAGGTTGATATATGATACACCACTGTATGATATACCACTGTGAAGCCAGACTACACAGTGAGTATATGAGTACAGATATGTACTTGATAAGGTATCTACAGTATAAGCTGTTCCCTGAAGCAGGGTTTACTAGGCAGAAGGGAAAAACAATACAGGGTATAATACCGGCATGGCTTCCCCGTGGTTCTCTGAAGTCATGTTGATGAGATCATCTTGATGATGTCAGTCTTGGACACATATGGAGGATGGCGAATCTGAGATTATGGATTCACAAAACGTGAAAGACATTCACACAATATAAATATTCGCAATGTGTGAAAAATATTGATGGACTTACAGCACTTCCTAGGCCTACTGGCAGCATGCAAGACATTTGGCAGTGATTGGACCAGTGGTTTGCGAAAATAGCTGTGGACATACGCACACGCACGCACACGCACACACACACACACACACACACACACACACACACACACACACACACACACACACACACACACACACACACACACACACACACACACACACACTAATAGACAGCTTGACCTCTAGGAGCCACGTTGTAAAAAAAAACAAAAAAAAACTAGACAATACCAGTATTTCAGAATGAATTCAAGCAACCCCTATTGCTACATACCACTTTAAAAAATATTTGTTGTGTTTTGTCTATTGCTTATATACGGTCCAAGTTATTAAGTAGTTGTTATGCAGCTAGAGAGTCTATCGGTGTAGTTGATGCAAGTGTCAGTGTCTGCCAGTGATGGAATGGAGTATATTACTCAAGTACTGTACTTAAGTAAATTTCTTGAGTTACTTTTTCTTTACTTGAGGTTAATTTGACCTCACTCACCCTAAACACTTTATAATTTCCTTATACACCACTACATCTCAGAGGCAAATGTTATACTTTTTACATCACTACCATTATTTGAAAACTTTAGTTACAAAATTGTAGTTACTTTGCAGGTTTGGATTATTATTACAAAACATGCATTAACCACTAAGCCCTATTTCATACTTTGCCTGAACTTTTTGGAAAAGTTTAGTACTTTTAGTTTGGTACTACTGTATTTGATGCCAGTACTTTTGTACGTTCACTCAAGTAAACATTTTAACACAGGCCTTTTACTTTTAAGAGAGTAATTTTAGATTGTGGTATTGCTACTTTTATTCTAAGTAAAAAATCTGAGTACTTCTTCCACCAGTGCTGTCTGCTCTCCATACTGTATGTGTACAGTACAGTCTACCAAGAGGGGAGGAGTTGGCGGGCTTTGTTGGAGCAGCGTGCGGATGTGGCAGTAGCACACTTAATTGGTTTCAGATACCACTGCTTCACTCTCTTTCCCCCTCTTAGTGCATGTGTGTTTAACTGAAAGCAAGAGCAGTAATAGATTGGTAGGTACATGCAGTTTTATTAGCGACAGGCCGGCCATAAACAAACACTTTGTCGTGTTGGAAATCTGCTTCCAGATGCATTGTATTGGGTTACATGGTGTTGTATTTAACCATGTGTCTGCTGGCACGCATTTGTACGGCATATTTGTCTGTATCTATGTAAATTATGTATACTAGGCCACGCAAATCTGGAACGATGCGAGTCGGGAATACATGCCGGCCCGTTTGTGCAATACTCCTTTACCAAATGTTCCAGCTTTTGAAAAACGCAAGCAACCAAACAAACAAACATGATATTTTCCCATCACTGTGACTGCTGGATATATTGCCCAGCCTTACACTGCTAAGACATTGAACCAGGGCTCTTAGAGTAGACTAGAGTGTTTTCAGTCCAAATGCCAACACAAGGTGGGGAAAATGTGAGTGGGGGATGTGACATCCTGTGAGTATGAAATATTCTCACCTTCAGTATATCAACAACTACTGTCAAGGTGCCCTTGAGCAAAGCATTTCACACACAGCTGCTGCTGCTGTTTGATGGAGGTCACACTGGGCAGCTCCCATGTGGGAATGAACTAAATCCTTCCAACATGCAGTACTTACTGGGGTGATGTTTTTTAGTGTAAAATGTTGTTCATTTTGGAAGGCCCATTGTATTAACCCATTAAGACCTGAGGTCGATTCAACAAATGCCTTCTGAACCAGTAGTTCTCAAACCTGTTTGTGCCAAGGAACCCCAAATTGATATATATACATATGGCCGAGGACCCCCATCTGAAAATGTTTTGTGCCAGGGACCCCCAGAAGAGAAGATTTGTGTTAAAAAACACTTTCAAGATTTTTAAAAAATAGAAGATTTCCATTGCCTGAAACAGTTTTGGACATGTTGTTATACATGCATCCCTAACCTTTGGGTCAGTGGCATCATCATCACCCTCTTTCAATGACCCCTAACCTTTATGTTTCAGAGTCAAGCTAAGGAGAGCAGCCCAGGATCAGGGCTGGGGTCAGGGGTTGGAGTGGGGCGAGGAGACCAGGCCAGCTGCCAGAACGTCAGCCCTCCTCACCCAGAGCCTCCTCCACCCCCACATCCATCTCCTCCCTTGCCCTCCGGGTTAGGGCAGGATGCGCCAGTGCCAGCAAAGAGCCACCAGGGGAAAGCAGGAAAAGGTTGGTCTGCACCTATGTTTGATTGATTCAATATTTTATCCACGTTTGAAAAGGTGCAGACAGCATGTTAAAAAAACAGAAAATGAATAATCACAAAAATGCCAAAGGCTTGTTTCCATCATGGTTCATAAAAATTCAAACATCTAGTCAAACACCAGTACAATGAATTAATTTAACCCTACTAACCTAGTAGTTTTGCAACAGTCAATCAAACTAACCGATTTAATAGATTATAAAGAAATATGTATTTAACCACTTAACCCCTGTCTAATTTGTTGACTGGGGTCCCCCAGGCATCTGTACTTGGCCTCTTCCTTTTTTCTCTCTACCCCAAATGTCCTAATCTAAAAATGCAGCTCTACAAGCTCACAATATGACCCATTGTGAGCTGCCTTGTATAGATCTTCTATTTTAGGCAAATGTTTGCCTATTATGACATTGCCAGCATTGGGACGCTAAGGGTTCATGTGGTTAATAAAATAATCTATTTTTGTTTCTGCACATCACCGTTGTACACTAAAGTATGAAACAGGGATTAAGTGGTTAATCAGAGTAATCGATTTTTTTGCGTTGATATAAAAAAACACTTTGATTAATCGAAAAAAGTTATCAATAGAATAACGCTACGTAAATTAGCGATAGTTTTGGTGAACATGTTGGCATACCAGGAAGCATGTACATGGTTGGTGTATTCTGCCGTCTTGTGTTATGTTCTTTCTGTCTTAGTTTGTCTGCATATCACCACCTCCACCCCCAACCCCCCACCTCTGTGCATACAGTCTGTGCATGAAATGTCTGTGGGTGTATGACACCCACTCAGACGCAAGAGGACAAGATGTGACATGCTTGACACATTTGAACACTACAGCTCAGCTGGAAGAATGCTAGCCTAAGGCCTACTTAGGGTGTGTGTGAGAATGTGAATGCAAGCTTGAATGTACGAGAGAGAGAAATTAGTAGTGAGTGAAAGTGACATGGTTTTAAGGTATGTAACTTAAGGATACTTTCAGTTTAGGTTGATGGCGATTCTTCCAGGCAATGTCTACCAACCTTTTTGAGCAAAACGTGACTTTTGCCATCCGTATTAAAAGCAAGAAGTACACCAGCAAAATTGGAAGAGTGCCCATGTCAGCTTAACTATGTTGAACATAGTATAAACCCACCAGGGTTTTATACTTGCTCCCCTCCTTTTTCTTCTGCACACAAACTCTCTTCGGCGAAAATCGACTATTTTCGTGGTTAATAACCATATTATTATCATACATGTGTCTTCTCACTACAGAAATATGAGAGAATGAGTAGGCGTGATCAAAAACCCAAGGCAAAATGCAATGGACAAAAATGTTCCAGGAAAATGTCCAGTAGTGGACTAATTTGTGGAAAGAAATGTTGGAGCACTCTTAAAAACACAGTCAGAGGACACATTTTTCTTATGTGACGTTTCGAAAGCACATGATGCCTTCCTCAGACTCTGAGGAAGATGGCAACTTTTCTTTCCATGGATTAGTCCACTACTGGAAGTTTTTATATACTGTACGAAGACCAAAGCAATCAAACTTTGAAAAATGACTTGAAATGGGTTTTTGTCCAACTGGCAATTCAGCGTGCTGAAGCAGGCCCACAGTAACGTTCCCTGAGCCCAGTGATTATAGCACACCAATACGTAGTGGTGTAGAAAAGTCAATATTAGGTTAGTCTACTAATAACAGCATGTTATTACCCAAGCATGGTGCTGTTTCACCATCATAACAGGCATTGATGACAGCACTCATTTGGGCATTCGGGGAAATCTTGCATTGTGCAGAGGGCCGAGCTATCTATAGCTATTTCCATATGGCTGCTTCATATGATACCTCTATTTCCCCCCCCCCCCCCCCCCCCCCAAAAGATCCTTTGAAAGAAGATCATGAACGTACTGTGTCCCAAAGGATCACACATTCTATGTGTGACATTATTGTCCTAAGCAGCAAGTAGTCTATGACCATGAGGCAGTGGCGAAGTCATTCTATAGCGCTAGAACCTGATTGTCAGGCCCCTGTCGTCCTCATTACGTTGCTGTTACATTACATTACAGGACCTAGGGCTTAGGCTATAGCCAGAATACTAGTCTCGCGTACCCACACAATCAGGGATCTTTGCCTACCGATACGTCTGGTGATATTTGAATTCAGTGTTAAGGCTAAAACTGGATTGAAACAATTCAGAGATTTAACCACTTGAACCCCAGCATCCATATTTTGGGGAAACATTAGCTGAAAAAAGCAGATCTACAAGAAGAAGATCTGCTAATTTGAATTTTCGTTGTGATTCCGACAAATGGGAACTTAAAGTATAAACATGCTCTGAAAAGGTTGGGATCCACTGCAGTAGTGCAAAACAGAAATGGTTTTCATTTTCGTGATCCTAATTCGTATAATGTGACTGGGTCTTCGCAAGGGCCTACAAACAGTCCGTTGACTGACAGGTTGGTGTCCATTGCTTCATGATGACTTTCTGTGATGTATGTGATTTAATCTTCCTGGTGATTCTCTCTCTCCGGGGGACGGGGAGGTGAAGTGGATCAGGCCAGTCTGTCAGTCTGTTGTCTTGGCCTCCAGCCTCTGTCTGTAACACAATACCTAACTATCTCACTACCTCATGGTCACACCGCATAGCTGTCAGCAGCATAAAACACCACACACACACACACACACACACACACACACACACACACACACACACACACACACACACACACACACACACACACACACACACACATATTGAAGTTTGTGGAACAATTTCCCTTTGTAAGAACTTGTGGGTGTTTGCAGTTTTCTGCTGACTCAGGTCAAAGTGAAGCAGCCACACCTCATGTACGGCGCTGTACATGTTTTTGTACACCTAATGTACAGTGCATGTTTTTGTACACCTAATGTACAGTGCATGTTTTTGTACACCATGCCTTGTCTGAAGCAAAAACATCAATGGTAGATAAAGTGAGAGCGAGAGAGAGAAAGATTTATCTCTTGTGGTTTCTTTGTTGAGATAAAGGCTGTGAGGTGAATCTAAAACATTATCTTTTATTGTTGTTTGTTAATCATGCGTCATTATAACATGCAAACACACCGCAGGAGTTACTACTGTGCAGTTGGGGTTATGTGCGTGCGTGTGTTTGTGTGTTTGTGTGTTTGTGTGTGTGTGTGCGTGTGTGCGTGTGCGTGTGTGTGCGTGTGTGTGCGTGTGTGTGTGTGTGTGTGTGTGTGTGTGTGTGTGTGTGTGTGTGTGTGTGTGAAGCCCGAAGCCTGGATTAGTGTGTATGACAGCAGGCATTTAGAGACTTCCACAGCTGCTGCCCAGCGGGCACAAGGCAAGGTGGTGAGGGATGTTTGGAGTGTGTGCGTGTGTGTTTGTGTGTGTGCGTGCGTGCGTGCACGCACGCGTGTGAGGGAGGGAGAACGAGACAGAGAAAGAGAATTGGTGAGATTGTTTGGCAGGATCATATCTGACATGTACCATTAATCATTTCATATACATTTTGAGTTCTCTCTCAGTCTCTCTGTCTCTCTCTTTCTTTCTCTTGTTGTTCTTGTCCGTTGTTGTTTGTTTTCTCTCTTCCTTCAGTCTTTTCTCTCTGTGCTGTCCCTGCATGTCTATCTGTTGTGGTTTCAGATCGAGAGTCAAGAGTCTAATGTGTCTAAATAAGTACCTGGAGCTACACACACCCATTTGGTTAACATTCCCATCTATTTAACTCTCACCTTCTAGTTACTGTAATGGACCTCCTATCCAATGGACTAGACGTGGCATGTCTTTGTGGCAGAGTCAAACATTAAGGCACTTACATACAGTGTGTACACACACACACACACACACACACACACACACACACACACACACACACACACACACACACACACACACACACACACACACACACACACACACACACACACACACACACACACACACACACACACACACACACACACACACACACACACACACACACGCTCCCCCTCTCACACACAAGTATATGTATGTATACACAGTACTATGTGTGTGTGTGTGTGTGTGTGTGTGTGTGTGTGTGTGTGTGTGTGTGTGTGTGTGTGTGTGTGTGTGTGTGTGTGTGTGTGTGTGTGTGTGTGTATGTATGTATGTATGTATGTATGTATGTATATATATATGAATGACATCCATATTCAGCAGTCTGAGGCGGTAAGTCTTAGATTGGATGGACCGGAGTGACGGGAGGGCTCGTTTTATTTAACTCTCAGCTGAATAAAAAAAATGTTTTACATGCATGATTTCTTGCATCACTTGAAAACAAGGCAGGTGCTTCGACAGCAAGGCCTTGCTTGAGGTTTGCCCCAGCGAGTCTCCAGGCGAGCAGCCCATGACCCCATGCGTCAGCATGCATGCCATTCGAGTGCTTAGTAGATGTGTTGCTGGCAGAACAGAAATGGTTTTCAACTAAAACATGGCATTTTTCTTGTCATTTCAGTGGTGATCGAGAAAGTGGCACTGAGGGCAGTGACGCGTAAGTCTGATGACACCAGTGAATTTGTGCTGGAGGTGAGTCTACTCTGTGCGCCCGATGCGCTCACATACTATACATTTTGTACAGTATACCCTCTTTAATACTGCTTACTCCTTTCTTCACTCCCCAGTTTCAGTTTCACTCACCTCCTCTTTTTTGCCAACTCTTTTCACTCATCCTCTGTTCTCTCTCCCTCTCCTCGACCCTGTTTCCTTATTTCCCTCCATCCTCTCCTGACCCCTGTTTCAACCTCCTCTCCTTCCCCCTCCTCTGGCTAACCCTTACCTCTTCATCCTCTCGTCCTCTTTCCTCTATTCCTCCCCCTGAGCATTGATGTCTGTGGTCCGTCTCATCATCTCTAGGGCTGCAACTATCAATTATTTTCTTAATGATTATTCTATCGATTATCTTTTCAATTAACCAAATAACTGAGAAGCGCGTTTTTTATTGTTTAAAAAAATATATATTTACATTTTTGATATATCAACAAATCAATTAATCATGTAAGACCAATTTTATACTTCGTCTCACAGCGTTGTCATAAAAAATAGGGAAAGTAGCAGATCTACAGTACACGCCCACAACCCATCGCATTGCGATGCCTTGTGAGCTTGTAGATCTGCTATTTTTGTTTTCATTAATGTTTTAATTTATTTAATAATTGATTTTAAATCAATTAGTTTGATTGACTGGCACCCCTAATCCCTGCGGTCTCCTCCACTGGTCCCTCTCTCTCTCTCTCTCTCTCTCTCTCTCTCTCTGTCTCCTCCAGGCCAGTTGGTCAGATGGATGTGTGTTGTCGGTGGTCAGAACTAAACAGGAGGTGACAGAGCTGCTTTCCCAGGTCAGGAACATCAAGGTCACATGTGGAGATATTTATTATGGTTTTCATAGTTTTTTGTAGTATTTGTTTCTATTACTGTGCTGTAATGTTTTATTGCTGTGGTGTATGTAATTTTATTTATTGCATGGAGCGGTGTACAGTAGTAGTATGTTATCACATTTTACTGTACCAAGCCAGCTTATGCTCTTTTGTATCGTGTTGTATACTGTAGACACATGTTGCTTGTGTTTGTGATTGTGGGGTTTGGTGTGGTATTTTGCAATACAAATCCCACATTCTGATCTACTATAAATCTATCATTCAAGTGAGGTTTTAAATTTAAATATAAATAAAAAGTAAAATATACACATGTTCATAATCTAATATTAAAATAATTTGGGAAAAAATATCCTCCTGTGTTAGCAGAATTAGAAGAATCAAACCATTTTAGACAGCAAATCTACTTCCTGTACAAAGTGCTTACACAGTAAACTCTTCAGTGTTAACTTATCCATTTGTGACATGAGTTCAGAATCAGAATCAAGTTACATTTGTACACTCTCAAGGTTACATGAACACTTTTACTATGTATATCCAGTGTGAGTGTATGCGAGTATCCAGCGTGTCATGTGTCCCACAGCTGTCACAGGTGTTTCCTGAGGAAGGAGTAGAGAAGTTCCTGTCTCAGTCTCTGGAGCTGGACCCCAGGTGAGTCCCATTTGACACTTAATACATTATTATCGTACACTTACCTGTATCTTCCAAAGGCGTTTTAATTCAACAAGTCTCCTATGTATTGCACTACCTGCAGCCCGCAAGTGAACAACAGTCATGTTTCATTATTTTTTTTACATATTGAACTGACAGTCTATGTGCCTGCCTGCCTTTCTTCATCTCTGTCACGATCATAACATTTTAGTAATTGCTACTAATCATAAATAATTGCGATTAACCGTTTAATTGTGTTTTGGACATTAACATAAATAAAAAATAACATTTCTGTTTGCTTTTTAGGCTTTGTGAACAAACATTGCACAGTTAATTCATCATTAATTAAGCATTAATTATGTGTATGAATGCTCAAGTAAAGTGACCAACTTAAATATACAAAGCAATGACTGACAATGACCGGTACCAATAATCCAAATAAATATTGCACTATGGCCAAAATAGTGGAAACAGACAATTTACTCACAACTATTATTTCCTTTATTTTTTTAAATGTATGAAATTCTTTCAAATTCATGAATTTATACAGATGAATGTGAAACAATTCTGCAAAAATAATTGCGACTATGTCAAATAATTGCGATCAGGCGATTATGTCATAATTGTGACAGGCCTGTCTTTGTAACTGTGTCTCCAGGTGTCTGACAGCACTCCCCTGCCACGTCCTCCAGCATCACTCTGTCCACCTCTTCTTCTCCCCCTCCACTCCTCCTTCACCTGCCTGCCCTCCGTCTCTCGCCTCCTCCCTCTCTCCATTGCCCTCTTCCCCTCCCATGGCTCCTGTGGCACCGGCATCTACGTTCACCTCCAGCAACAGTAAGATTAGCTTAGATTAAATTAGACTTCAATGATCCCAATGATCCCAGACATATATTTGTGTCAAACAGATATTTGTTTTCACAGCCTGTTCAACATAGAAATAGATAAAGAACAGTATGTAATGTAAAGACTACAGTAAAGACAATACATATAATCTCCAAAATACATCCATACAACATGTCAGCGAGACAGAAAAGTGGTCAAAACCCCTGCTAAAGCAAAGTGTTCCCCAACTCAAAGTCCTATATTTCGGTCCAGATGTCATTATTGTGAGGTGTTGATTCACGCTTCAGTGTCATTGCTCTGTCGTTCATGTCTGAGAGTTCGGGTCTAGGAAGGCCAATGATTTTGGAGGCAGTATACACTGCCTCCATACTAAGTTGATATTTTTTCGAGCTTTGTTTAATCTACAGCAACAAAAATAGCAGATCTACAAGCTCACAATGCGTTGCAGAGTGACTCTTTGTGAGCTTGTAGATTGCCTATTTTTGGGTGCACGACACTGGCACGCAACCAAGCATAAATCACCCTTTAGTTGCTGGATTTGAACTTGTTTCAGCATGTAAAGCCGGTGTGCGACCTCGCAGCACCAGCCTTTATTTAGCAGAGTAATGCCTAATTCACCAGATTTCCAGGAATCATGGTGCTTTCTGAGAAAGCCGCATGGTTCCATGCATTGTCTACTATGGCGATGAGTGACTTTGTTGCAACAGGAAGCGGAGCGAGCGAGCAAAAAAAAAAGTTGAGGAAAGTTCAACTTTTTCACTGAAGTTTCTGGCGAGACAAAGCGACAACTGATGAGAAACTCGCTGTGGTTTGAACTGAGGCTGAACAAGGGTTACACATAGGGTTGTCCGATATTGGCTTTTTTACCGATAACCGATATACCGATATTGTCCAACTCTTAATTACCGATACCGATATCAACCGATACCGATATATGCGGGGATTATTGTGATTAGGGTAAGCTAAAATTTCATATCACACACACCATATACAGTAAGAACTCCTGTAACTTATTTATAAAGCAAAAAAATAAATAATTGATTAACAACCGAAAGTTCAACTTTTTCACTGAAGTTTCTGGCGAGACAAAGCGACAACTGATGAGAAACTCGCTGTGGTTTGAACTGAGGCTGAACAAGGGTTACACATAGGGTTGTCCGATATTGGCTTTTTTACCGATAACCGATATACCGATATTGTCCAACTCTTAATTACCGATACCGATATCAACCGATACCGATATATGCGGGGATTATTGTGATTAGGGTAAGCTAAAATTTCATATCACACACACTATATACAGTAAGAACTCCTGTAACTTATTTATAAAGCAAAAAAAAAAAAAAAAAAAAAAAATTTTTTTTTTTTTTTTCAAAAACCGATACCGATATTTTCCCGATATCAATTTTTATGCTAATATCGGCCGATAATATCGGGAGGCCGAGGGACATCCCTAGTTACACATGAAGGTGATGGTGGGGATGTTTCGGATGTTTTGGACACCCGTTGAGTGGAAGTGAACACTTTAGCGGGAAAACGCTATCGCTGTTGGGTGTGAACTAGGCACAGGGGTTTGGAGCTGGGTGGAGAAAAAACGTTTTCTATTCTTGGATGCAAGAAAAGAGGTGCCAACGAGGCGAGGCCAAACAAAAACAGGATGAACGGGTTTCCACGTCTCGGTTTTCGGGGTTTGGCTGAGGGGGAGAGAGGTGAGCAAACAGCAAGATCCGGAGTGTTAATTTAACAAGGTCGTTGGTGGTAATGACAGTGAAGGTGAGGTTACAGTAGTGAGTAGGGCTTGGGCTGTAGTGGGGATTTTCAGTTGGGGTTCTGGAGGTGTGTGGGGGAGTGATCGGGGGTCTATTTTAGTCTGCTGTGGGAATTCAGTGTGGCATGTTTGTGTTGGGAGGCCTAGAGTATTGGTGACCTCATATTAATGTGTCTGTGCCTGCACGCACGCATGCGTGCGTGTGTGTGCGTGCGTGCGTGCGTGCGTGCGTGCGTGCGTGCGTGTGTGTGCGTGTGTGTGTATGAGAGTATATGAGTGTGACCTCATCCTAGTCCTACATCATAGTATTTATAGCCCCCAAAGCAGTGAGTATTGTGCACACGTACGTGCATGCTTGTACTTTTTGCATGCATGTGTGCATGAGTATATGTGTATGTCTGGGAGAGCCAGACTCACAGGAGTCCCCAGGGAGTCATATGACTGTCTACTGTAATGTGTTACCACTGTAATGTGTTACCACGCCCACACAAACCCCAGTCTAGTGTCCAGGCAGTATTGTATTTATCATACTTGGGTCACACTTCAAGGCTTAAGTATGGCGTTATCCCATATGCACAGATTATAGTGTCCACACACGACAACGGCAATGTTTGCATCAAATCTGTCACATAGATTTGATCTCTTGGCAGAGGGTGAAGCCTTCAGGTGGCTCTGCAGGTCCTTTACAACATGGCCTGCATACAGTAGATGCTCCAGGAATTGATAATAGTAATCATAGCATTTTGCAGTTATAGTTATTTGCAGTCGTAATATTTGTGGGCCAGCTAAGTTGTCTAGAACTTCTGATTTTGACTTGCTCTCATGGTTTGACAGCAGACCCCCCCCCTTACCTTATGCTGTAACAACTTTGTCTTTGAATTACATCTTTTCCCCTTTATCACAAATATAATCCAAGCCAAGATAACAGGCTGTTAATTGCTTATTCTTTCTAGGAATAAGTCATTATTATTTGATATAAAAAATACTGCACAAATGACAGAATTATGTGTTATTGTTTGTTACGCACCTTTATTTGAAGTAACATTTGGAAATGTTTTCTATCATGAGAAAACAAAATCATTGACTATCAAATACAACACAAACAACACTATGAAATAGTTTCACAATTAAGATGATGATTATGATTGCATGCTTTTATCTTTTCTTTTCAGATCTTGGCTGTGTGCTTCAGTACAAAGGAGCCAGCAGGTACAACACTCAATCCCTACCTACCTACCTATCTATCTCTCTCCCTTTTACTCTCCCTCTTCCTCTAATAAAGGAGAACATCACAAACTCACAAGTGAACCGCTGGCAAGCTCGAGGTTCAACAAACAAGTTAGTGATCAGAATGCCACCTGTAGGTTGTTAGGTTAAGACTTTGACAATTGGAATTCCAGCCTCCTGAAGGTATTTTTTTAGGGCAGTTTTGAAAGTGAGTAGGGTTTTACACTCCTTCACTCCTCTTGGTAGGGCATTCCACATTTTTGTTGCATAGCATGAGAACGAGTTAATTCCCTTGTTTGTGCCAAATCTGAGTTGGACATGAACAGTGGAGCTGCCTCTGGTGTTGTGATTGTGGACATTTACGTTTTGGAAGTAAAATGTCAGGTACATGGGAATCCCAATGTTATGGTGTATCTTGTAGACCAAGCCCATTGCAAGTTGCCGTACTCTGTCCTCAACCCTGAGCCATCCGACCCTGTGGTGTCTGTACACAGAAGGTTACGCTGTAGCTTACATAATACATGTACATCTACGTCTTCAAACATCTGAGACGCAGGTGCTATCCAGGCTATGTGGGCACAGCAAGAACTGTGATTGGTATCTCTCTTGATGTGATTGATGGGAGCAAGTGTGTGTGTGTGTGTGTGTGTGTGTGTGTGTGTGTGTGTGTGTGTGTGTGTGTGTGTGTGTGTGTGTGTGTGTGTGTGTGTGTGTGTGTGTGTGTGTGTGTGTGTGTGTGTGTGTGTGTGTGTGTGTGTGTGTGTGTGATGAACAAGTGCAACTGATGTGTTAAATGGTCAAATCTATTTACATTTAGTAAACAATAATAACTTTAACAATAATAACTTTGTTTATGAAGCACTTTTTTAGACAGGAGTTACAAAGTGCTTCACAAATCACACATTGAAATAGCATGCTAACAGAAGGATGACAGCTCAAAAAGAGCAAACGAGAGATTGAAGAGATACTGTACAGTAGTTGAATTACGGGAAGGTTTTTCTGAACATGTATGTTTTTAGAAGTCATTTAAAAGCTGATACAGAGTCAGCTCATCGCATAGCCTCGGGTTGGACATTCCAGAGTCTAGGAGCTTGGACAGCAAAAACCCAATCACCCTTAATTGCTAGTCGTGATCTTGGGACCTTTAGGAGAGCCCATCTGAGGACCCCAGGCTAAAGGGAGGCTTAAACAAGCACGTCAAAATCCCCCTCCTGCCTCTCGTCATGTTCAGTGGTCTCATGGACCATACCTCCGGTCACTGTTTCAGCCTCTTCCAGTCATCGAGCATCTAGTCAGATGTTTCCAGTAAAAACCATGCCTTCATCACTACCGCTCTGTACCACAAAGTGAATGCGAGAGAATGTAAACATTTAATTTGGGTTTAGAATAAAAGCATGTCACTGCTAACAAATTCTGTTGCTGTGAATGACACTGTATTATAAATAACTCGCTAAGTCATAGGTATGTACACCGTACACGTCATATATATGTACAGCGACGGCGATGCTTTGAAGCATAGTTCAGCCTTCAGTAGTAGACAGAAGAGGGCTGTGGTTGCAGTTCAAGTATGTAATAGGCAGCTCAGCTGTGTGAGTGTGAAACCGTGTGAGTGCAAAGTGGAATGTTATTGAAACAGTAATAAGGTTGCTCTACCCCGGTGGCAAACTTTTTGTGCCTAAGGCACACCAATGGGCAAGTCAAAATCTCAACAAGGCACACCTGTATTCATAGCAAAAATAGCTCATTTACAAGCTCAAAACGCGTCACGGTTCGACACATGAGCTTGTAGATCAGCTAAAATTTCCCCTACAAAGTGCCAGGGATTCCAGGTCAAAAGTAGTTAAATAATATTGTTATGGTATATAATGTGCCTCTGTATTGGGAAATGAACACAAAATACAGATATGGTCAATTAGAAATGTATTCATAACTTTGAAGGGTAAATGAAGCTCAAAACCGCATTATGATTTCACCAAAATCCCTTTCCTTCCTGTCTGTCTCAGGGTGTGTGGAGTGGCCAGTATCCAGCCAGTTGTGAGCATCCACTGCTCCGTCCTGAATCGCTCCGCTCTACACCTCCCCTCGCTTCCCCCTCTACCTCCCTCCATACCTCCTCTCAGGCATTCCCCTCAGTTGTCCTCTCTCCCTCCCCCTCCCCCGGCTCAGCCTCCCACCACTGCTGGGGTAGCGTCGGACCAGTCTCAGTCTCAGACCGCTCTGCAACCCCAGTCTCATTGTCAGTCCCACTCGTACGCCCAGCACCATCCTCAGCCACAGACCAGTGGTCAGCCCGGTAGCCAGGTCCACTCCCAGTCCCAGCACCACTCACACTCCCAGTCCCATTCCCAGACCTCTTCCCTGTGCCTGCCCAACACTCCAGAACAAAATGGTATACTGGACTGGCTGCGTCGGCTTCGCCTCCATAAGTACTACCCAGTCTTCAAACAGCTGACCATGGAGGAGGTGAGAATAGACCAGTGGTTCTCAAACTTGTTCATTTCAAGGACCCCCTCCAGACTGGCATGCATTAGGCCAGGGACCCCCCCATATCTCTGAGGGTGTACAAATAGAACCAAATGACCCGTAAGGGTTCATTCGGTTCCATTTGTACATCCTCTGAGTTACAGACCAGTAAGGGTCCATTTGTTTCTCAACTATCAATCATTTAGCTGGGGATGCCCTGAAACTACCTGAAGGACCCTCTGGGGCTCTCCACAACCCACTTTGAGAACCACGTGTATAGACATGAGTGAATATGATTACCGTACATCACTTAAGATAAGTTGCAGGGAACCACTTCTAAACCACTTTCCCACATTTCCCACAGTTCCTAGCGCTGACAGAGGAGGACCTGAACAAGTATGACTTGACCCAGGGAGCCAAGAAGAAACTCAAGACTCAGCTAGAGCTACAGAAGTCAGTGTTGAATGAGGCATTGATGCTTCCTGTGCACGTTTCACTGTCTTTACTTGTCATAGGAATGTGGCAGACAATAGTCTGTTCCATTATGGGATTACAAACCCAGCAGCAGTTGAGCACTCACTGCACTCACTGTTCATTTAACTATGAGAGCTTGCAAATTTAACCATTTGAGTTACAATTGGATAAATGAGCACTGAGGATTTTACTGCGTGTACAGTCACTGGCCTAGCCATACGTTTGAGAAAAACTTGATGGATGAACAAAACAAACAACACAGTTTTCAATATAATAAATAATTAAATATCACAAGGTTCACAGCGGTTTAAAGTACAGTAAGCTATCATATGTCATGTTGAACCTAAACACATGGTCAGTGCTGATAGTAGAAAAGTAGAACACTGAAAAGGAAACTTGTCGCCCACACACGGACGCACGCTTGATGACATCAACGAGCGTGTTGAGCTACACGCAAGTCTGTACTGTGAAAAAGTATGAATAAATCATGTGGGTCATCAGTAACATTATGCAAAAATGTCCAAATTGGCATTGATTCTAAATACCAGGGCCTGATGAGTGTTTACCACATCGGCCTCATACAGTAGAATCATCAGTGTTAAATTCACTCCCTAGTGTGAAATTAACTCTCAAAGCAAGGGCGTATCGTCATAGAGGCCAATGGGGCCATGGCCCGGTCTGGAAAACTCTGCTCCCCCAGGGGAAAAAAACAAAAAATCAACATAACAACATTAGCACCCCATCACCCATTCTGTTGTAGCCAACCACAGAAATTCGCCTTTGTTTTCAAATCGGGCTTATTTGCATTCGGCCGGATTGTTAATGGGTGGCCATTAAAAACCGGTTTCCCCGTCAAACCATCGTTGCGCGAGCCCCCCCCCCCCCCCCCCCCCGCCGGCCCGCGGGGGGGGTTTAAGAATCTGGCCCGGTCCACGTTAGAACCCACCATACGCTACTGTCTCAAAGTTAAATGAACACAGGATTTTACTATGTTTTGCACGGGTGAGCCAACACAATGAGCTGAGGCTGATCATGTCTCCCCTTAACCATTAACAGGCAGACTATCAGCACTGTTGTTAGTGAATAAAGAACAGCAGTGGACCATGGTCAATGGTTAACTACAGTACTAGATGAGCTGCAGCAGATAATATGTACTTCAAAAGAGATAATAGAAAAGGAAACAACTTTTAGAACACATAACCACATCCACTCACAACGGCCCACTCTTATGCACATGCACGCTTTCACGCACTACTCACACACCTCGATTCCAGATCAGTATCTCCTGTTTCCATTCAGAGTTTCAACACATTCCCATTAGCAGGTGATGACGTGCGTGACTGCGTGTGTGTGTGTGTGTGTGTGTGTGTGCGCGTGCGCGCGTGCGTGCGCGCGTGCGTGCGCGCGTGCGCGCATGTGTGTGCGTGTGTGTTATCTACTGCACTAGCACTAGAGAGAAAATGGAAAGTTCCTATGGTGGCTTTCCATGAGAGGGAAGGTTGACAGATCCAGCATGTCTTATAGACTAAGATCATGTGAAGTGTTCAGGTTAAAGCACAATAAGGCTTCCGTACAGGTTTGGGTTGTGTAGTTAGTTAGTTACTGTACCCGGCCATCTTCTTTCGTGTATCGTCATCAAATGTCCAACTCGGTGTCATGCAGCCACACCCTCGTCTCTGGTCCCACTAGGAAGAGGCCCTCTCCCCTGTATACAGAGGACAGGTGTTGATTACTGCAGTGATTCTCAACCTGTGAGCCGTGGGGATATTGCAAGTGGGCCCCCAAATAACTCTCAATACACTACGATTTTAATGATAATATAATACTATTATATATATTTTTTTAAATGTGATTGTGATATTGATAAATAGTAACTTACCGTAATGTTAGTTCCATTGATCCAAACAGGAACACACATGCTCTGAAAATGCACGCGGCCCACCCATCTGACCACTTAACACGGCAGCCGTGTTAGATGGGTGGGTCGCAAACACAAGTTTGAGAATCACTGGATTACTGTATGAGGTTGGGGGTCTGCTGAAGCTCCCCGCACCTCGCATGCTGCGCTGTCTGCCAGGCCCCACCTCTTCATAGGCAGTTTGAAGCAGCCGACCCCAGTACATAGGCGGTTCAGCAGGGTCCATTGCCGGCATACCAGATCGTGCCAAATACTGGTGAGATATCTTGCTCCATTGCTCCGTTGATCAGAAATTGGTATTCTGAAATAATCTCCTCATTGACTTACATTGCATGGTGAAACAGGTCTCAAAGCAAAACAAACCCAAAGCATATTATGCCAATATATAAAATCCCAAAAGGCATTTATTTATTGTTTTTTAATGTTAATTTAGCTATTTGTATTAGGAAGAAGCCCCAGAATGGATCCGCGAATCCAGATCCAAATCCGGATCTTCAAGCAGTAAAATCAATCGTTAGTTGACAGTTTTCTTTGAAAAAAAAGACGTACCAGGTCTTTGTGATGTTATTGGCAGAATCTGCTTTGTTTGCATTTGTTTATGTTCAAGAGTGACTTTGAGAGCTATGTCATTGTGAAATGTAAGTCAATGAGGTTACTAGTTTTGGAATGTCAATTTCTAATCAATGGAGCAACGATGCAAGATACCACGCCAATATTTGGAGTTACATCATGGCAAGGTAGCTACAACTACATAATGGAAACCTCTACCAAAGTGTCATTGAGTTTTAAGAATTATTTTCAGAGGACAATGCCCCCCTCTGGTGGCCGTAGAGTGAATCAGTTCTATTTTTTAAGATTCAGGACACAAACTCTCTTCTTGCTAGAATGTTGGTTGTTTGTGGACCCCAGCAGAAATACAGTAGCTGACATCATAGCACAAGTATCTGCGCCCTGAGGAGCACACTTCTCTAGGAAACTGCATTTACAGTTAGATTAAATTCAGTAGGCTATAACCCCTGAACCAATATTGCATATTGGTACTTATTATTATTGCTTCAAGCTCTGATGTCACGCAATCTCATTCTCATTTCATGGGCACCACTACCAAGTATATAAGTAACTGTAACAGTAACAGTGTATATGATAAAAAGTTCAAATGACATTCAACTAGCTACTTTTCCCCTTGTTGGTGTTATAAATCTTATTTAATTGAAAAACGATGTGAAAATGTTAAATGGTGTGTGTGTCCAGCAGGGAGATGAAGATGGAGAAGCGCTATGTTGCCTCCCAGTTCCCTGTGTCGTGTGGAGGCATCGCCCGGGTTACCCCCTCCAGTCACATGGGACCCTTATCACAACCCTCATCCACTACAGGTAACAACCAATCATGTTGTGACAAAATGTACACATAGACAGTGGTGGACAGTAACTACAGTATATTTACTTAAGTACTGTACTTAAGTAAATCATATTCTAAAAAAGTTGCTGTTATTATGGACTGTCCAAACTAGGGCTGTGCAACCACATCTTTGATTGATTGAATATTGTATTGGCAAAAATGTAAAACAGCACAGTTACATTTAAAATACTTTGACTAAAAGGTCTGTTCAAAAAAGTCCTTGTTTCCATTGAGGTCCTTGGTATTCAATTCATAGTCATATATAGTGGCACCAACAGTTCAAATATCAACATGTAAAATAACTATGTACAAACAAAAACAAAAAATGCAGGGGAAAATAATAATGCTATATGTACAACAATGGGGGGGGGTGTCGTCTGTCTAACGGGAAAATGGCACTACCTCCTTTTTTGGCTCAAGATCACCCGGTCGAAAACAAGGGTCTGCTGTCCAATCATGCTCAGGCTTGCTGGTTTGATTCTGAACCCCAACAAATCATAATAGGGGAGTGGAGCGGTGAACATTAACACAGTAATGGCCCTCGCAGTATATCAATAGACCAGATTTATAGGACATTTTGCCATCGACTGACTTGACAATTAAACCCTGAGCCCTTCTGCCAGATGTTTCAACTGTCCCTGGCCGCACATGTCTTTAACGTGTATGGAGCTTATTCTCCCTTTATAATGAACACGTTGAAGAACTCCAGTTTGGCCAGAGACTGATTGCTCGGGTCACCCAAGATGGTATACACCCTGTGGGTCTCTTTCTGATGTCCATCTGGATAGGTGTTGACCAGACATACTGTACCTTTGAACAGGATTTGCCACTAAACTTGACACCATTCATCTGGTTACACTTGGAGGTAACATCTGGTCTGGACCAGACGTTTGATCTTCTTCTTCGACGTGCTCTATCAGGGGACAGGAAGTGGAAGGAGAAGAATGTGTTTGCTGTCTGTACAGTGTAGCTGGACCTGGGTAGAGTGCAGTGAGATGTTCGCTCGCTCTAATATATTCAGCACATTGGATGGGTACATTACAGTTCTTTGCTTGGTGTGCAGTAGAAGACATACACAGGATTCCCACGGAAATATTTAGAACTGAGAAAAACTGTTTACCAGGCTTGGAATAGGTTTGGAATTAATCATGTTTTGGAAATATGTTTGGCTAAGAATAGTTTTTGGCTATCTATTTTATTCATTAAAAACATGTCCCAAAACATGTCTAACATTGTGTGTGTGGGAACCCTGGATACAGCGGAAACAGATGAAATTCTGTCTGAGGAATTTCCTAAGGTCATCTGAGTTCCTGAACATTCGGCACTTTTAAGCGGATGCGGTTTATTATGTAGGGGGCACTGTTTCCCTGGAGCTTCTGTCGACTGCTGTCTTTTTTCCATAAAGTGGCCTGTGGGTGACACATTTGTGCTAGGGAGGGACTCACTCTGATGTCTATATGGATTACTTACTGGCCTGTCTTTCTTCAGTATGGCAGAGAAGAAAGTCATGTTTAAACTGGGGTTGTTTCTTTCGCTTCTTTCATGATAACATCCAAGAAGAAAGAAAAAGGTGGAAATCTGACAGTATTTTCTTGAGAGCCTTAGAGCCTTTTTATATCCACTTCTCTTGCAGATGAAAGGGCAGTTTTACAACGATTGGGCCTATGCCTCTGGCTGTGTCAAGTTAAACCAGGACATTTTCCATTTTGCTTTGCCACCTGGAACTCCAGCAGCAGTCCTGCCAGCTCAGAGCTTTAGACTGTCTATACTTTACATTCTAGGGAAGCTTCAATCTTGTGCTCTCTCAATGGCCTCCAGAAATCCATACATTTCTTCTAGTCTCTCCCAGACATAATTTGAGAACAAAGAATGGGTGTCTGATGTTAACAGGCTGTATGACAGTGATTTACATTGTGAGGTGATGGTTGATCTTGCTAGCCTTGGAAACGACTAAGTAGATCTCATGTCCCCAGAAAGGTTGCCCACCTCTGGTCTACACTTACATTATACATTTATAATTCTTTGTGATATTCTTGTATTAATCCTTAACCCCGTAAACCCTGTACTCCAATGTACCACGGTGTCACGCCACGAAAATAGCAGATTTCTGCGATTTCTGAAAATGTTTCTTTCTCGAATTTCCACCTAAAATGATTATGGCCAAAATCGGTACGTCTGTTTGAAAGTGGTTAAGCAGTGTTGTAGCACACATTCTCAATTGACTGGACAGTGACACATTCTTTTTTTTAGAGCTGCGAGTGGATGTGGACGCCATGTCCCACCACCATCCCGTCCCTCTCCCCAGAGACAGCAGTTCATCCTCTGGATACTCCAGCTCTCCCTGCTCACCTCGGATCCCGCTCTGCCGCGACTCCGCCTTTGATCGGGCCAGAGACATCCACAGACGTGAGTCATCAGTGAAACAGATTTGTAATTTAGACTAGAGTAAGGATAAGTGAAATAATGAACGCAGAGGTGGAACCTTGTGTCTGTGGCAATTCTAAGCACCACTGACTTTTTACCTTTCCCCCCCACAATCCATTATATCTTTTTTATGAATGGAATCGATTCGTTTGAGTAACTTTTTTCATTATTATAAACCGCCCGCTGAGATATCCAGGGAAATTAAACGAGCGCCCCTGCTCCCTCCTTAAATTTGTTGACTCGGACCCCTAGTCCCTACCAGACCCTCCAGTGAAGTCTTGATGCTCAGGGTTCCTCGTGCTCAGACTGTGCTAGGAAAGGCAGCATTCTCTGTCAGTGCCCCATCTGCCTGGAATGAGTCTTTAAAAATCAGTTCACTTTCACTTCCATCATTGGATCAGTTTTAATTCATTTATCTTGGATTTTAGTTAAGCATTTTCTGTCATTTCTGATTCATGCCTTTTTAAATTATTGTTATTTATTGATTGATCTCTCTCTCCCCTCTCAGGCTTGTCAGGGCCAGACACAGCAGGAGGACAGGAAAAGGACAGATCGTGTGTGGTTCTCCTGAGTTCCAGCTCTCCGGGGTCCAGTCGGCCCACGGCCCAGGTCCTCCCCGTCCAGACGGATCCGGTTCCTCCGCCTCCGCCGCCACCTCCCTGCTCCTCCCACCTCCCCTTCGGCATCCCTCAGTCTCCCTACCAGGTCCAGGCGAGCTACCCTCAGACACTGCTCTCCCCGGTGTTAAACCCGGCACGCATCTTGACGTCCCCGCGCAAGCCCAGGCCTCCCCTTCTGTGCCCAGAGGACCGGGCCAAGGCTTTGGGTTCCAGCCTGCCTGGCCCTAGTCCAGGTTTTGCTACGGGGGTAGGAGTCGGCCAGACTGTTGCAGTGAGGCTGGAGAACCTTTTCCATGGGCTGAACGTGGACGTCTCCTCTCCCCTGCACCCCTCTGCCCTCCAGGACTCGGTTGTGTGTCGTGGCCCAGCAGGGGGCGCTGTGGGTCTGATGGTGGAGACCAGCTCTGCTCTCACCTCCACCTCCAACAGCCACCATCATGTCTCTCATCCCCCTCTTCACTTTCACCTCTCTTCTTCGTCATCCCTCTCTCCTTCCGGGTACTACTCCTATCCCTCTACCTCCTCTTCTTTTTGCTCCATGTCCTCCCCCTCCACCTTCCCTTCCTTCTCCTCCTCCTCCTCTGCAAAGTCTGGCTCTCTGTCCGGGAACTGCGGGGGCAGCGGCGGCTTTGTCCCCATGGCAACCGGAAGCAGCGTTCCCATGGCGGCAGTTCCCGGCAACAGCTACTGTCCACCCCCACCTGCCTCCAGCCCCTCTCACTCGTCCTCATCTTCCTCCTCACTGGAGAGCCATGGTGCCAGTCAAGGCTCGGGCCACACGTCTTCTGTGTGCGTTTGCAGCTCGTGTGGTTGCCGTGGGAACTGTGGAGCCTATGGGGCTTTGCCTGGGTACGCTGCAGCCGCAGCGGCGGCCGGCTACCTGCAGCCGTTCTCGGCCGGCCCCTCCCTCTTCACCTTGGGCCCCCTGCTCCACCTCAGCCCGTTGATAGCCACCTCCAGTACCGCTGGCACAGCACCTTTCTCCTACCCCCTGGTGGCGCCACCACCCCTCTACCACCACGGCCCGGTGGCACATGACCAGCAGCACAGCTTCGGCCTCTACCAGCCCCACGGTGTGATGGGAAATGGAGGCCAGAAGCGGGCAGCAGGGAACCTGTCCTGTTATAACTGCGGTGCCAGTGGACACAGGGCTCAGGACTGCAAGCAGCCATCTATGGATTCTACACAGCAAGGTGAGACAATGAACGGCTGAATAAATTACATTCACGTTTCAAGATACTGTAGAGCCCCTACACAAAAGCCTCAAAATAATGGCTTTCTTTCTTTATTGTATTTCACAGGGATGTTTCGACTGAAGTACACGCCTCATCCTGACAGCCAGGACTCGGGGGAATAACCATGGGTATTTTAAAAGGCAACCTCTCTGCCGCCCTCCACCAACCTTGTGGCACATCTGCACCTTATTTTGTCCTGAAGATGCCACTTAGCAGTGACAGAATGAGAATTAATAGAACAGGACACTTGCTGGCACGACCTAGCATTCTGGTTGTGTCCAGAGAATGTTGACTTCAAAAGGAAAGTGCCTTCTATCCGTTTCAGAGTCATCAGCACCCTCAAAGAGTTTTGACAGCAGCAGTCGCGGAAATCTGACTACACAGATAAACAACTGAGAGGAACATATGCCTAACCAAGGGATAGCCGGAGGCGGAGTGTGGAATAAAGCTTATAGATCCAATCAGTGGTGTGGAGGAAACACATTGTTATCTTTCACTTTTCTCAAAACTCTTTATTCTGACAAGGTGAAGAGATTAAAACTGTGTTCTGCAGTTGGCGTCTTAACCACATGAATCCTAGCGTCCCTATTCTGGGGGCGAACATTTGGCAAAAATATCAGATCTACAAGCCCAAAATGCGTTGCAATGCGACAAGTTGTGAGCTAGTAGATCGGCTGTTTTTGTGTAGAGGGAAATGGAGCGGACCTACACTTGTATGGAGCTCTGGGCAACCCCGTGAACTACGTATATTGGGTTTAAGTGGTTAAACCTCCTTAGGGTGCCAGTGTTGCCTATACAGAGTGTAGAGGGAGACCCGACTTCCCCAGTGATATGAAGCATGTCTTCACTTGTTCCAGAGTGTCAAAGCTGGATCTCTGTCTCGTCCATAAAAACATGACCACAAACTGAACCTTCATCCAAGCAATAGTGCCAATAGTCCGCCATCTTTTTGGTAGGGGCAGCATGATGATCACTCGTCTGTGTCACTCGTCGGCCCAGGATCAGATTTGAGAAACAAATCAGATTTGCCTGCAGTCTGAACAAAGCCTAAGAATGAATGGAAAGGAGGTTTATTGGTGTATGGCGGCTGATTGTCTCCTTCGGTACAAGATTGCTATAGAATTGTAATATTTTTGTTTTGGAAGTGAACATTGCTTCACTGTGTATGTCAGTGCACTTTTTCATATACACTGTGTATATCAAAAAGCCATCTTAGGCTCAGCAGCAAAATTACTGTTTTAAGAACATTGATAGGATAATAAGTGATAATTCTATCCATTGATTTTCAACTTTATTTCACATCACAGGTTTACAGGTGTAAAAAAGTGGGTGAGATTCTTTGTCATACAATCTCTCATCATTTACAGTTTTCAGGAAGGGGAAATAATGGAGATAGAAGTAAGTAGAGATCAGACTGGATAATGTGTTCTCAAACCAAAGACCCTGAGTATGTTTACATGCATCCCAATAACTACTCATATTCAGGATGCCAAAGTATTCTGTTATAACAAACGTACCCTACTCATCAAATGCTGTTTACACTTAACCTGGAAAAGCTCTACCCTCTATGAATATGCAGATTATAGAATGTACTGTATACCAGCATGCATACACATTTTCCTATTCAGCGTTTTGTTTCACTTCTGGTTTCAGCTTTTATCTGAACTAGGATATATACTTGCACCTTCATAGAGCTTTCATTTCATGTCTTGGGAGGCTGGTAATCTTCTCACGCTAAAGACCACACACTGTATTTATTGTAGGATACAGTACAAACCAGTGACGGTTATGACAGTGTGATTATCTCCCTTCCAATTTATTCTCAATAATACCTCTGCTGAATATTAGAGAGATATCAAAAGCAAGACATGACAACATATGCAGCAGTAGAAGGGTTCAGTGTATGTGACACACATAATTGGAAATAGCTGATTAGAGAATACAGAACAAGGGTAGAGAAACAGTTTCCCTAAAGCCTAATTTATGCTAGCAGACGTACAAACTCACGCGCCACATCCACGACACACTGTGAGCTTGTAGGTCGGCTATTTTCGACACAACACCATCATGCGACGAAGTTTGAAACCTTTTTATGCCACGTTACTCTGTTTTTGCTGTCTGCACCATGTTACGGTGCACTCCATAGTGTGCAATTATATTTTCTTCTCTAGTCGTCATTTCCAACTACTGTTTTAGAATCTATATGGGGGAAGTGTGCCAGACCATTTGTTGCCCTAGTTGCATCTTCAAAGCATTTTTTGTTACCAGATATGCTCCGGGCAAGAAAGTCTGCAACATCTCAACCATGAGAGAATACACAAGTAATTGTAGTGTCCCACATTTTGTTGTGACTACTGGACAAAGCAATATGTTCCTCTACTTTTAAGAGCCCATTATGTATGGCTTAGCTGAGAATTTACTGGGTCACAAGAGTAAAAAATAGAACTATAAACCTACAGTTTCTGCAGTTGTGATGATTATGCCTTCCAGTTTACACAAATATATTACTTTAATTGGCTAATTGACAGGGTAACAGGAATTACTCTTCACATAGCCAACTCTTTCACACATGCGCATGTGTGAAAGAGACACACACACACACACACACACACACACACACACACACACACACACACACACACACACACACACACACACACACACACACACACACACACACACACACACACACACACAGAGACACAGGTGGGCTAGGCAACAGCCTTTTTGGTTATTGATTAGTCTCTCTACCTCTAGGTCAACCTGATGGCATGATGGCTGCTGATGCCAAATACTGCTTTTCAATAAACAAGGCCATCAAACAAGAAAGTGTCATCAGGATGCACAATATATACTGTGCATTCACCTCCACATTTGACCTCTTCAACAACAACAACAAAAATGTAATTCTTAATGTTGATGTATGAATGTTGAATTGCCTGGAAGTGATTCAAAAACTTGTCTTTAGGAAAGTTGGGGCAATTTATTTTGTAATAAGTGTGTAGAATCTATGCAAGGCTGACATTTCTGAACATGTTTTTGAGTGTTAAAAGAGTTGTTGACATTTTTATGGTTGGAAACCCTATTTTATTTGTTTGATATCTTCAGGGGTTCTTTTCTTCTCATGCTTTTGATAAGGCGGTATTGATTATCTGAAAGAATGTTGGTACATTTCATAGCATTGTTTAAATTAATTTAGTTCAGTACAAAGCCACCTGGCCGTGGCCAGTGAAGCACTTGAATCACCTTAATAAACAGGATTTTAGAGATGGATGAACACTAAAAGGTGTTAATGAATAGGGAGATAAAATGGGAATTTGGGATTTATTTGAGAAATGTAATTAATAAAGACAGACTGAGCAAGAAAAAAAAGAAGAGAGAAACACAACTACCTGGCAGAATTGTTGAAAAAGTTACCTGGTGTACTTTGGACTTTGACAAGAGCTTATTTCTGGGCAGGAACCAGTCTTTTGAAAGACTCAAGGACATAGTTTGTCCTTCAGATGACCTTCTAGCTGTACCCCTGGAGGATGCAGCACTGGGACTGTTTATTTAAAATGGTAACTTCTAATTATACACTTGCCAATCACAACTTATTCAAGTGATAAATCGAGAACCGTATAAAGGTTATTCTACTGCATTATAGTAGCAGAAATCTAAATAAACCAGCTGTTCATACAATCCTGCTAGTGTTGAGTTCTGCTAGTAATACATAGTTTGCATTTCACCAAAACAATGTGCAATATACTATGTTGTAAATCTTTGATATACTTTGTAGAATGTTTTAGGAATAAAGCAATTGCCATGTTTGAAAATTCAAACACCTGAGAGCTGACATTCTTGATGAATGTGAGAGGCTGAAAATACATTGTACAGTAGTTTTCAGTGATTGTACAGCTACTTTAAAGTCTTTCCTGCATTTTCTCAAACAGTATATCATATACAGTGGTCTCCAAGTCTCTGAGATAAAATGGGAGCTAGCACTGCCAGATTGAGAAGGTGAATTTCTACTGTGTGTTCAAAACAATGTTCACCGAAAAGATTGAGAAGGAAGCGTTTATTTACAGCAGGATTGAGGAGGCCTTTTAATGATTACACTTGTAAAAAGAAGCAATGATTTCAAATGAAATGTGCTTCGTAATTTGTTTTGCATGTGAATTCAAGCAAGACTGAATTCAAGAGTTACAGTGCTGCAGCATGCATGTTGCTTCATATTTAGTAATATGCCCGTTTGCAATATTTTGTGTGCAACTGTTTGCAGCTAATTTGATCTTGAAAATGATCCTGTTTATTTTTAAGTTCAAATCTTATATAACTTTGTGTGTTTAAGATGATTGTTTGATGATTGTGATTGTTTTATATTTTGCATCAAAATATTGAGAGATTAAAAGAAATTGAATAGTAAACAAATTCAGATTCTGTTTTCCTTCCCAGTGCACGTGGCCTCTTTCTTTAACTTAGACATTGTGATGGACCACAGGTTTTTGTTCTACTTTTGAGTCTGTGTCAAAAAGTTAATGATGTATTAAGCCCAATTGCATTAAGACTAGTGATTGACCAATTAAGGTTTTTCAGTGGCCAATGCCGATATTTAGATTAACATTTTTATTCTGTATTAAGAGCAACAGAGAGAAATGTCAGAACTCATTGTCAACCCCCTCAAGATCTGCTATTTTTGGCTAAAGTTATCCTCAGAAAAGGGATGCTAGCTAGGGTTCAAGTGGTTAATGCTAAAAAAGAAATCATACCACACAAAATTTGGCGGACCCCCTGTAGTAACTCTGAGGACCCCCTAGGGGTCCCGGACCCCCTGTTGAAGACCCCTGAACCACTGGACTACAGCTGGTTCACAATTCAGAACAGCTATCCAGCTATAACGTTTAATACAGTAAAAGCAGTTTATGAATAAGTGGAGTAGCTACAATAAACAAATTAGCATCTTTTTTATTAGCATCTTTTAAACCAGAGGTTCCCAAACCTTTTAGCTCGGGACCCGAGCGCGCGCGTGTGTGTGTGTGTGTGTGTGTGTGTGTGTGTGTGTACCAGACTATAGTACTCCTTATACTTTATTAGTGTGGTTGCCCTAACAGGGCAACCAGACTATTGTTATCCTCCGAGGCCATAACAGTTTATTTTGAACCGCATCTCCTCCCACAATTTATTTTTCCCAATTTAGTGCCATATGTCAAAATGACCGGCTTCACCGGGAATCGTGTGCTTGTATTTTGCTAAGAGATTGGTTTCATAGTTTAATTGATATTGATATTGATTTATTAGTGCATTAAATGTCCCCATCCACTTTAATGGGAAAATGAAAAAACTCCCATTCAAGTATTTATTTCTTAGAAACCGTAAGGGCTAGAGTTTCAAGACTTGGAGGGGTGGTTCATGATTTAGTCCAAAATTATTGGAAACAAAATTACGCCAGTCGGCCTCATGGTGGCGCTATAACAGCCCACTTTACGTTTTGGCCTATAACTCTTGAACCGTAGGTCGTAAATTAAAAATATTTTTCCCTAGATTCCTTGGGTCATGACGCATTTGTGTCAGGATAGATTTTCCGCCATTTTTAATTTTCATCAAAACACACTTTTAGCTCCTCCTCCCACATATTTTGTCCAAATTTTCTACGTCAAAAATCGGTACACATGATCTCTGGGCCCATGCGATAAACATATCCAAACGGCATTTTGATAGTCCTTACCGTTCGTCCGTAAATGGCTTCCAAAGTTAGTGGGAGGGGCCTGTTTTACCAAAAATGCCAGAAATCACGAACGAAACGTCCGGTGAATCCCAAATTTGAATCACATGTTGAGGATGGTTTACTCAACAAATCCCCAAAAGCATTTCCATTTTGACCCATAGGGGGCGCCACAAATGCACAAAATGTAGCCGAGGCAAAAACATGATTTTTGGGGGGATCAGTCCTCTCAAAATGAAATAAAAGTGATATCAGGAGACAGTGACGTGACAAAACGATTGGTCTGTTACATTTGTGGGAGGGGCCTATTTATTTAGTGGGAGGGGCCTATTTCCTAAAATCAAAACGGCACGTATCACGAAGGCAGGATCCGATCGGCACCCGATTCGAATGGCACGTCGCATGGCCTCCGACGGTATTCCTCCCGGCGTATCCCTCGAGTCGTGATACGGTCGGCGCAACCACACTTTGCAATTTCCCAGAATTGCGACGCGTCTAGTCATGGATGCTATAAATCAGTAGAGACCCCCACATTAACGTATGCTTTATGGCCACGGACCCCTAGGGACCCCCTGGCCCAGGGGCCCCCATCTGAAAAATATTTAGTGCCAGGGACCCCCAGAAGAGAAAAGTTATGTTAAGAAATTCAACATCATTCAAAATGTTCCAAACATTTTCAAGATGTTTCAAACATTTTTAAAAATATCAGATGTACAAGCTCGCTGCGCCGCCTCGAAGTGACGCGCTGTGAGCTTGTAGATCTGATATTTTTGAATGGCCAAAGTATAAAATATGGATAAAGTGGTTAAAATGATTGTGATGCTGTATTTTAAATTTAATCGATTTTTTTTTGTTTTAAAACATACTGGTTTTAAATAGACAATTTATTCAAATATGTAAATATACACGATTCACATATGCAAAGTACAAAAGTATTCACATTAAAATATACTTAAGTGCTGAAAGTAAAAGTACTAATTTTGCAGAATATCCCATTTCACAAGTTTCCAAATGTGTAAAAATGCTTTGAAAACAGCAGATCTACAAGCTCACAATGCGTTGTGAGCTTGTATTTCAAATAGCCTAAGTATGCATAGGACTGTAGTGGTTAATGCATGTTTTGTAATCATATTAAACATCTATAAAGTAACTAGTAACTAAAGCTTTCAAGTAATTAATTGTGGTGAAGTAAAAGTACTGAGATGTAGTGGAGTAGAAGTAAAAGTATTGAAAATACTAAAATAAAGTACAAATACCTCAAAATTGTACGTAAGTACAGGAGTACATGTACTTAGTTACTTTACACCGCTGCTTTGCACAGGTGAAGATGATTTAGTGTTGATGAGTAAAAAGCAGTCTGTGGGGATCTATTCACTCTGCAGGATGAAGATCCGGTCAGAAAACGCAAATGGTTTGTCCATGTGACGTCCGGGTGAACGTGTTCAACGCACCGGATCCAGTAGGCGGGGCTTTAGACCGGATGTGAATACGGATTTTAAACAGACGCAGGCGCACTACGTCTGCTTTCAAACATTTTGTCTTGCAACACGTCGCGCCGCTCTGCTGAAGGTAATGTTTGATTTATGTCTAAAGTTTAAACACTCACTGTGTGGGTGTTTGTAGATCTAACCCCGCCATACATTCATGTGTGTTTGCACCCACGTAATCTACTTTAGTCTTGGATCAAGACGGCCCGTCAGGGATTGTATTATTTATGGTGGTCGAGTCTGATGTTTGTTGGTAGTTTTAAACGGATCATAAATCCCCATAAATGAACCCAATCCAACACAACACATAAAGTGTTTAAACACAAACACACGGATGTTACCCGTCCATACGGGTCTGCTGTGTTCCGTAATATTTTTACATGGACATTTACCTGCTGCAACAGCCACTTTACCAAATAGTTTGTGGTTCTGTGTTTAAGGCTCGTGCGTCTATACTTATGTATGCATTGTAAATATAAAGTGATTATCTTAAAGCCACAGATGTTATCCGTACATACGGGGTGTTAGTGTTCAGTTAATGTTCAGTATAGATTAATAAAGAAGTGTTTTAATCCCCTCTGTGGATGAACGTCATTGTATTTCCTGGATTACATGGGGTGTAATACCGGTGTTCACCTGCAACAGCGCCACTTACACCCATTGAATGATATACAGTGATGTTCAGACAGACCAGATTGAAACATTTATTTATTGAATAATACGGAATATTACTGAACATAAAGGGTCTGTATGGTGGGATAACATCTGTGGCTTTGGGATAAACACGTTATATTTAGAGTAACATACATTTATCAAGATGTTTGAGACTTTAACATGGAACTAACTACAAACACTATTTTTGGAGATTGTTAAGAATGTCAAAGATAGGATAATGATGATAATGTCATTTTATTTGTACAGCACTTTTCACATTTCATACTTTTCATGAAATATCTAGAACAAAACAAATGTAAAAGCCTAAGGATAGAGATTAAACTGAGCTAAATTGTAACACAAGATAAATAACACTCAGGCAGGATAATAAGTAATCTAAACTAAATATCGATATCAAAAATTGATAAGAAATCTGAGTCTAAGGCTAAGATGAAACTATAATATCGCCTCTATCGGGAGGAAACCATAGAATGTCCCAAACTGTTACTTTTCAGGATTAAAAAATGGCAAAAGTAGCAGATCTACAAGCTCAAAACGTGTTGCTTTGTGCCACGTTTCAAGCTTGTAGATCTGCTACTGTTGATGGTAGGCTACTACTTGAAAATGTGTCCACATTTTTCAATATGTTTTTTTTAACGGGTCCATTTGGTTCCATTTGTACACTCTCAGAGTTACAGACCCATAAGGGTCCATTTGGTCCCTGTCCATCATTTAGCTGGGGACCCCCTGGAACCCCCTCAAGTACCCCTGGGGGTCCCCGGACCCCACTTTGAGAACCAATGTTCTAAATCATACGTTTTTTGAAAAAAACATATGTTGCTATAATCAAACTTTTTCACGTCAAGGACAAGGACCACCCAAAATGATATGAAAAAACGTTGAAGACCCCTGTCTTAAAGGGATAGTTTAAAACAGTGGTTCTCAAACTTTTTCATGTCAAGGACCCCCTAATTGACACTTATTACCCCGCGGACCCCCATTTGAAAAGATAAGCCAGGGACCCCAATAAGAGAAGGTTTTTACGGCTCTCTAGCAGTGATTCTCAACCATTTTCATTTCAAGAACCCCCCAGTTTGACATGCATTAGGCTACGGACCCCCATCTAGTGGCATTTATACCTCTGGGACCCCAATTCACATTGTAAAACCAATGTCAATTTAACTCTGAGAGTGTACAAATGGAACCAAATGGACCCGTTAGGGTCCATTTGGTTCCATTTGTACACTCTCTGAGTTACAGACCCATAAGGGTCCATTTGGTTCCTGTCCATCATTTAGCTGGGGACCCCCTGGAACCCCCTCAAGTACCACTTTGAGAACCAACGGTTTAAAACACTTTTTCCTATGGATTAGTCACCCCATGGAGACATGAATTCATGAATATGTTTTTGTTTTTGTCTCATTCCTAAACCAATAATTTGATGACCGGCAGCGGTTCCGGTAGGAGACACAAAGAGTCTCCTTTGTGCCTACCGGTCCATAATTCAAGGCTCCGTGGGGTGACTAATCGAAAAAAAGTATGTTTTTGGGTGAACTATCCCTTTTTAAGTAATGTAAAGTATACATGATGTGAACATGTACGGGTGGGTACATCATTATCAGACCTAAAACGTATTGTTTTATGCCCACAGTGGCTGTAGGCCAGTCAAGCATCTTCAAAGCATGTACTTAAAGGAGTAGTTCACCCAAAAAATCACTTATTTTCTATAAATTGCACACCCCATGAAGCCTTGAATTCATGATTTAGTTTTTGTCTCATTACTAAGCCAATCATTTGATGACCGGGTGTATTTCCGGTAGGAGACACAAATAATTTACTTTGTGTCTCCTACCGGATACATTAGCCGGTAGGAGACGGGAATCTAATTATTGGCATAGGAATGCGACAAAAACAAATCCATGAATTAAGGCTTCATGGCGTGTGCAATTGATAGAAAATAAGTCATTTTGTGGGTGAACTACTCCTTTAAGTTACTTAATTACTTACTTTGAGGAATAGAAATGGCCAATTACACATTGAAGTGCCCACTTTTCCCGGGTGCCCACTCTTCTAGTTATAAAAATGTTGATTTATTTTCAAGCATGTTCAATGTTCATGTACAATACAATTAAATCCTTAATCACAATTATTTGTGACAATTACTCAAGTAAAATGCCATAATGGTGACGCAGCCCTGTCAGTGACCAGCTTATGGCTCTACAGACCATCTTGGCTTCCAAAATGTCACCCTGTAAGGCCTGCTCAACTCAACGTTTTTGTTTTATTTTTTGTGTCTTTACAGAACACGAAGATGACAAGAAGTAGACGTCCGTAAGTGAAGATGGCAGGAAGGTAGGAACCTTTTGATTGCAGCTGCTGCTTGTTAAGGGGGCTACATGCTACATGCTACCATACCATGTATGTGGTAATTTGCGTCGTCTATCGCTTCACGTCATTTGCATCGCGTCATTTGTGGGTAAAGCTTCATCACGTTGGTCCACATCACATAGGACCATGTGCCTTTCTGTGATGTGGATTAATGTGATTTTATTTATTGTTTCACATCATTTGCGCCCAAAACTTTGATCACATCGGTCCACATCACGGTGTTCACTCTCCATTCCGACATCTCACCACTCCGACTAGTGGCTTCCGCGTGCGGTTAGGGTTAGGGTTAGGGTTAGGTATAGGGTTCGTCAACGTCGGAAAGGCGACATGTCGGAAAGGAGAAATGCACCCCCACATCACATATGACCATATGTGGTCGTAACTTCTCCTCTTTTTCTCTATTCTTTGCTTTAATAAAGCAATAACAAGATTATTTGTTTTTATTTACTTTTGTGTCTGAGTTATTTGATCGATTTTTTATTTTTGTCTATCTTTCTTTTCACAAACACATTTCTTTCTTCTTGCCTGTCTATTGCACTAGTTCTTCACTAGTGGTTTGTGTGTACAAATGTATGTGATGTGGAGCTATGTGATTTATGTCTGGTATCATTATGGTAGCATGTAGCCCCATTAACACTGTGTTAACAGTCATCTATGCTGTAGGTCTGTGCAAACTAAAAGAGAAGGCAAATGATGTGCGATGTGTCATTTGCTTCTTTCTTAGTGTTTTTTTAATTTCATCTGCTGTTTGAGTCGTGGCTGCTGTTCAAGGTAAGTGATAGTAGTGACACGGTCTATCATTGGTTGTCGGGCAGAAACCATATATATATATATATATATATATATATATATATATATATATATATATATATATATATATATATAAAATTTCTTTTTTTGTCGTAAAGACATTTCTTTACTTGGTCATACCGTGTGACAGTGTCACATACTAAAGCAGTACAAACAGCCGATCTACAAGCTCACAACGCAAAGATCATGATAATTATATTGGATCCATTGGAACACAGGTTATTTTGTGTCCATTTTAAAAAGTAACAATTTTGGACATACAAGGTTTCTGCCTGACCTCCATACTTTAACTTCCCCTCTTTTCTCTTCATTATTTGCTTGAATAAAGTTATAACTTTTTTTCCTTCTAGTGTGTCTTTGAGTTTTTTACAAATGGAACCAAATGGACCCGTCACTGGTCCATTTGGTTCTATTCGTAGTACTGACAGTATACGTATCCAGGCTGTTTATGTAATGACAGGGTACAGTATATGTAGGTCTACGCTAAGCTGTATAATATAGTGACAGGGTACAGTAGATGTATACTAGGTTGTATAATATAGTGACAGGGTATAGTATATGTATACTAGGTTGTATAATATAGTGACAGGGTACAGTAGATGTATACTAGGTTGTATAATATAGTGACAGGGTATAGTATATGTATACTAGGTTGTATAATATAGTGACAGGGTACAGTATATGTATACTAGGTTGTATAATATAGTGACAGGGTATAGTATATGTGGCTCTTGGTCACATAGCAAACTCACATAGTTAAACCTATTTGTGCTTTATCTATTTTTGATAAAGTTAAAAATATAGCTTTTTTTTTGCCCTGTCATAGTATCAACTAAACATTTTTGTTAGCTTTAACTGTAACATTTGCACTATCAGCGCCGCTTGCGTTGCGTCATTTAACGGGTGGCGGGCCAGCGGTTTGCGTCGTTTGCGTTCAATGCCTGTCATTCGTGAAGAATATGTAAGGGACTGGACCATTTTTTTACGGGGCCAGGCTTCCAGCATGGACCCGTTTTGTTATTGAGATTATTCCGTTTCTTCTGCCACTTTTGGCAGTTCTGGCTGAACCGTGCAGTCGCTTTTTATGAAACTCGGCCATATGATAGATGGTCATGAAAAACGATCAAGAAATAATTCTCACAATCTTTCGTCAAAAGGTGGCGCTATAGCACTCAATTGAAAAATGCCAACTTTGAACAGGTACAACTCATGCCCTGTTTGACCTACAGCCATGAAACTTCGATGCACACATGAGTCTCCTCATGCTGAACAACTTTCACACTCTGACTTTTGACCTCTGACCTTTAGATCTCCCACCATTTTGAATTATATGAAAAACAGTTAAAACCTATCTCCTCCTGGGATTTTTGAGTAATCTGCACGAAACTTTTTACACATGAACTTTGGACCTATGCCAAAAAACGTTTGCAAAATATTTTCCATAAGTGAAAAAATGAAGCTTTAATGAGCCAATGAATATTGCAGTTTTATGACAATTATTCATCTGCCCCTAACACATACATGCAGACTTACCATTCTTTGAAACTTTGCAGAAATGTAAAGGGCCATTCCAAATATCACTGAAACCAATCTTACTCCAATTGGTCAAACGGGGGCGCTATAGCAATTTTTTTTAAATTGAAACTTTAAACAGGCAAAAGTCATGCCTCGTTTGGCCGACAGCCATTAGACCTGCTTACACATGTGCCTTGACTAATGAGGAACACATCTATCACGTTGACCAGTAAGCACCGCCCTTAGATTGTCCGCAATCTTGAGCAGTTTGAAAAACACTTAAACCCAGGATTTTTCAGCTATTTGCGTGAAACTGTATGATCAGTGTGATCTCTTTTTTCAGAGGTTTGTCTGTTGGTCCAATAGCGTCCCGCTTAAGTGTATGTCTCACAACCTCAAGGTCACAGGTTCAAGCCTCACTTGGTGCAGACTTCATCTAAGTTGCATTTCACACAACATGACTATCAATGAATACATTTGCAATTGTTAAAGATAACATGAAATACTTAATTGAGTGTTTTTTACATACTTCATTGTGAAAATAGCTGATCTACAATCTCACAACTTTTCAGATAGCAATGAGAGTATGTTTTTTCAATGTATAACATACTTCATTGTGAAAATAGCCGATGTACAATCTGACAACTTTTAATGGTTTGTGAGCTTGTAGATCGGCTACTTTCACTAGTTTTGGTTCTGAGGAGATGTACAACTTCTTCATTGGTAAATGGTTTGTGAACGAGTGATCTTTGTGTTAGTGAAACAGGGGCTTGGGTCATGACAGAAGGCAAGTGTTTGTGATCCTCAACAGACAATAACAGTCTGGACAAAGCTATAGCACTATAGGTAGTGTTCCAGCTACCTAAGAGTGCCTCACGATCGCAATGTTGCCGGTTCAAGCCTCACTTGATGCAGACTCATTTAAGTTGAATTGCAAAAAACATGACTCAATCTATTCCGTTTCCATGGCTCTCTCTCTCTCTTCAATCTATTCCGTTTCCATGTCTCTGTCTCTTCAATCTATTCCGTTTCTATCTTCAATCTATTCCATTTCCATGTCTCTCTCTCTGTCTCTTCAATCTATTCTCTCTCTCTCTCTCTCTCTCTCTCGCTCTCGCTCTCGTTCTCTGAGGGTCGGCCATAGCTGAGTGGTTAGTGAGCCCGCCTAGGGAGCCAGAGGCTCTAGTTGACCCAGGTACGATTCCAGGCCAGGTCAGCAAATGTGTCGATGAAATTTGTCCCTGAGCAAGACTCTTAACCCCTAATTGCTCACAGGCCCTCATTGGAAACAAGACCGCAAGGACTTTCATGAACTGACCTGTTAAAGGAATTATCATTTCTCTTTCTCTCTCCTGGCCCCGTATTATCGCTGCTTGCAGCTAAATTTTATCATTGATATTATACACACATTTTTCAGTGTCCACACCAGCCATAACTGGTGTGGACTAGTCTAGGTGGACAAATGTCTGTCTTGTGACATGATGTCATCAATAGATACAATTTTGGTTTGATAAAAAGTTGGGTTTGAAAATCAGACATTTATCTATGCTAGTATGGATAGCTGACTCCATTCATATTTGTTGAATGATTTTTGATTCTCTTTGTTTTATTTCCTGAAAAGCAAAGTCTTAACATTTTATTTACTTGTCTCTCAATCCATATTTTTTTCTTTTAAGTCAAAATTTTATATACAGTCAATATATTTTAAACGTTCAAGCCAGTTGTCACAACACTAATTCCAATACTATATTGGATTATTACTGTGTTACCGATGCAAAATGGAAACAATACCTCTGCAGAGTAGGCAGGCAAAATGCCTATTTGGCATTTTGCCTGTGGTTCCACCAGCTCCTGGGTAGCAGACACTACACCTTGAATTTTCTGTGTGACCTATTGCAGGCCTTGAGCTCCATCTAGAAGGTCACCCACATGCTGCCTCAGGGACTGCAGTTCGGACGGCTCAGTTCTGGAACTGAGACATTTCACAAATCATTAGCAGATCAAGTTTAAGCTTTGAGAACAAACATTCTGGAGTGAAAAACAGGTGAAGCAGGATTATAGTGCATACTTAAGCACTTGACAGACTTAATGCTGCTGTGAAAAAACTGAAAATACAATCTTAGGCCTACTGCATGCCTTATGGTTTAAGTTGCATTGTTGCCCTAATTGCACAGCCATCAGTTTGTAAGCCAGGAAAATAAATGATATTGGCAATTGACATACTTTATGCTGCTGTGAAAAACTGAAAATACAATCTTAGTCCTACTGCATTCCTTATGGTTTAAGTTGCTTTGCACAGCCATCAGTTTGTAAGCAAGAAATATCCCTGATATTAGACATAGAGGAACAATTTCTCTTATTGATGGAGTGATTCAAATTCAACAGCTAAAAACTCACTCAACAGTAGCTCTCACTCTCGATAAAGCAACTGTTAATTTAAAAAAAAATATATATATTTTGTTTTACAATACCCGACTCTTGTCTTTCGCACCACTACCTGAAGGCCGTTTCATCCACAGTCAGCACCTTCCTGGCATTTTTGCTTCCAGTAGCTGGACCCTACATTGAGAATAATGCAGAGTCAAGCTAGCACATTTAAGAAGGTGCTCATTTACTAATGACACTAATTTCAGATCATTTTAATTACAACATTCAGCAATGCATATATGAGCACAAATGACATGAGGATTGACCTGTAAAACAAACAATAGTTAAGTAAGCCAAGCTAAGACAACATGTAGTCTACACTGCAGTGAATCATGTTGTCTAGCGACAGACCAAAGTGAGACTTATGCACTTGACAGACTTTATGCTGCTGTGAGAAACATGGGATTAAACTAACACATTAAAGTAACTGTTTTCCTGTTCTCTGTTATACATTATAGTTCCTAAGTACAGTAACCAGGTTAAAGTTACTAAAGTTTAAAAAAAATGGCATTACTTGGGTGAGGCCTTCACTGAAATCTGTCATGCACGTCCCAGCAGAGTGATTCAAATTCAACAGCTAAGAAGTATCACAGTAGCTCTCACTCTCGATAAAGCATATGTTAATTCCAAATATTAACACCTCAGTCTACAGTCTTTCTATGCTTATGTGTTCACTAATGATTATTTGTCCTAGTGTCTATGCTGACCTGGTCTTGGCTAGACACCTGTCACTCCCCTTCTCAGCTCATGTGTGATTAGAGCCTGACACTATAAAGAGGAGCTGTAGCCAGCTCTCGGCTATTCCCCCCCCAGCACCCCAGCAGAGCACAAGAGTTTATTGGTTCCCTTGACTATTTGTACTTTCTTTATTTCAGTTACGATGGGCTGATTGTAAGTGTTTTTAATGTTTGGTATGATTTTCGTTATTGGTTACTTTGTACTTTGTGTTTTGGTAGTTCATGGGAGTCTGGTGAAAGGACACAATTGTAACTTTAATTAGAAATATAAATAAAGATTATTTATTTAACTGCTGTCCCTTCAGACTCAGTGATTTCATTTCCCATAGAGTGTGAGGACGTAGTCTTCTTCGTTTGCCACCTTCACCTTCTCGACGATGACAGGGAGTACTGCTTCTGCTTCGACAAAAGGACCCGCAGATTAACATGTATTTGTCCACAGACCCCCATCTGATAAGATTTGGTTTTAAATATACTTATTTTCAGGTTTGTGTGTGATTGTGTGCTAACAATGTGTGTTAACATAATTTATACACTAGTCTTGACTTTCTGTTCTGATTCAGATTACACAAACTAGGTATACCACCTGTTTGATGAATGTAACCGATATAGGGTGATGAGTTAAACAAAGGGGCTTTGAGGAATGTTCAGGATGATCTTATACAAGACCATAGATGTAATATAGTTGGATGATTACATTATATGATAAGATGGCGGACAAGTTTCAAATAACTTGATCATTGAGAGACAAATCCTTTAAGGTGTGCATCTTTTTTGGAAGCATATATTCATTCTGTAGATGTATTATTCACTATAACACCTAATACAAGGACACAGAAATGTGGCAGTCATAGGGGTCTTAAACGTTTTCAGGCCAGGGACCCCCGTTGGGGGGTGGTACAGCATATATTGTATAATGCAGGGGTCTTCAACGTTTTCAGGCCAAGGACCCCCTAGCTGAGAGAGAGAGAGATGAAGCAGGGACCCCCTCTATATTGTATAGAATGGTGTTTCAGATATACTTTTGCTGCTCTTTTCTCCCTCTACACCTATAACTCTTTGCAAAAAATAGCCGATCTACATTCCGATCTACTATTCTCCTCAGAAAATGGATGCTAGGGTTCAAGTGGTTAATATAAAAAAAGAAAAATCATATCACACAAAGATTTGGCGGACCCCCTGTAGTAACTCTGAGGACCCCCTAGGGGTCCCGGACCCCCTGTTGAAGATCCCTGGTATAATGTATAACATTGTGTTTCATATGTATAGACATACGTACCATGTTGTGCATTCAAGCTATTCAAATAATAGATTCATATATTCATTCCCAGTGAGCCATAGTCGTTATTTAGACGTTCGGTTTTTTTGTAGACCTAAATTAGATGGTGTAGATTCGGTCTATATCTAGACCAAATCTAGCCGATTGAATTTAAACAATTATTCCATACATATTGATTAAAAAAAACAACTGTAAGTTGCATTACTGATCTCCAAATATTGGACAAAAATAATTTGAATAGCCATTGATCAATATACAGTATAGTTTAGATTTAGCCTTGATCTAGACGTTTATATCAAAACTATATATCAACGTTCAAATGTAGACCATTTCTAAACTTTTATTTTTTTATTCATGTTGTTTGAAAATCTTTATTTTAGGGTGCTAACATTAGGTTAATAAATTATGATATATCTCACTATTGTCACTATTGATCAATATACAGTATAGTTTAGATTTAGCCTTGATCTAGACGTTTAAATCAAAACTATATATCATCAACGTTTAGATTTAGACCATATTTAAACCATTAAATGTATTTCATTTCTTAGTCATGTTGTTTGAAAACGTACATATGTTTAGAAATACTATTACAGCGAAATAATGCAGTTTGCATAATGGTGATAATATGCAAATATATTTTTTTAATATGTATAAATATAACAAATAAAGGCAGTTTGCACTAATGGTGATAGGCTAATATAAAATACAGAGGAACGAGTGAAAGCCAAGCAGTAAACTGCTAACCTCGCATCACTAGACTTTCTAATCTACAGTAAACCGCAGATTGGGTTTGGAGGTCGTTTTGCTTGTTTCTTTCCGGAGACATGGCAACATTTTGTTTTGCTTAGCAGTCTCACAAGACGTGGCAACCCCTGAAGTGCCTTTCGTAACAACACGGAAGTCAGCAACGCGTTCTAAAGGCAAGAGGAAAACTGAACAGAAGAGACTATAAAGAACAGAATTGCAAAAAAACATTCATTCTGAACTGCATAGGTGAGTGCTAAAGGATACATTATTTGAAGGAGATGTTTATTTGTGTTGACATAGTTAGTTGATCATGTACAAGTTAGCGTTAGCCAACTAGCTACCAGCTGCTAGCTTCTGCCCAAACAAAGTGCAGGCGTCATGGCTGGCGTTCAATGTTTTTTACTGGTGGACCGTAACGAATTACAATCACTTGAGTTTAAATTCATTTTTTAATACTTTAACTATAAAATAATCGTTTGTTTGTGTAATGTTTAATCTGGAGTTAAAACTTTACAGAACCTTGTGAAATATTTGATTAATGTATTCTTTTTTCTTTCTTTTTTTTTTTTTTAAGCAAAACCGACAAAGAACAATAATAATGGTGCTATCAGATCAAACACCACAGGTAATTATTAATTGAATGTTTTGTGAGTTTTAACTATAACATTATTCACCTTTCCTTGAGTTGGGCCATGTGTTGAATATATTGTTTAAATCAGGGGTCTTCAACAGGGGGTCCGGGACCCCTAGGGGTTCCTCAGAGTTACTACAGGGGGTCCGCCAAATCTTTGTGATTTTTACATTAACCACTTCAACCAAGCATCCCTATTCTGAGGAGAACTTTAGCCAAAAATAGCAGATCTACAAGCACACAACGCTTGTGCGCTTGTAGATCTGCTATTTTCGGCAAAGAGGTTTGGTGGAGGGGGGAAAAAAAAGCAGACCAAGTACAGAGTGGGTCAAGTTTACTTAGTATGGACGGTGTGTGTGGTTAAAAGTCTGAAAATACACATTAACATGAATCCAACATTGATGACAGTGTCTGTCAAACAAGTCTATGAAGCTATCTATGAAATCTATGAAAAGATTATATTCTATACAATATATATTGGGGGTCCCTGCTTTATCTCACTCTCAGCAAAGGGGTCCTTGGCCTGAAAACGTTGAAGACCCCTGGTTTAAATCAATCAGTAGCCTATTTACATGTATTTACAGCTCTCTTCTAGGTAATGTCTAGAAGTGGCGAACTGCTGACTTTTGTCACATTTTATCTATATATCTATCTATCTATGTATCTATCTATCTGGCTATTCCACGACAATGACTGCAACTCCTTGCAACTATTTGTGGAGCAGTTACTCTGCTCTCTTCCTTATGATAGTAAGGTCTAGGTAATCTGGATGGTAAAGTGCTGAGAATATAGCATCTCCTATCTGTCATATTATTCATAGATGTTTGGATGTGGGTCTATGTCAAAAGCTGTGGAAGGAGGCTAAGGTTATTCCTTTAAATATTTGACCTGTTTTGAGCAAAATCATGGAAAGGTTGGTGCATTCACAAATTCAAGCTTATTTTGTTTCAAACAAGCTTGCAACACATTCTCAACATGCCTATAGAGCTGGTCACTCTACTTCTACTGCTTTGATACAGCTGACTGGTGACTGGCTTAAAGCTATAGATAACTCCATGCTGGTGGGAGCTGTGCTGTTAGATTTGTTTGTTATTTTGTCCTTTTTATTTTGGGAGTATTGTCATATTCGTTCATTACAATGATATACATCTGGCCTAATTATCTTCCCCAGGTGAATCAGTGCCCATAGCTATGACAGTTTTGACAGCCCCTCTACACACCTCAACACCAGGTACATTTAAATGCTATGTTAATTGATTTAAGCCCAATGTTAAATATATATATTGTAGATGGAAATTACAGCCAGTATCGGTGTTAATGTCCAAACAAAACCTTAAGAGTTTTCTAATAACTTCATTTCTTTTTCTGTGGTAGATCTTGACAAAACTCCGGTCAGCCGTAAAAGAGGAAGAACTGCACAAGGTGAATGAATGATTAACATTTTAAATATCAGGAATTACATTTTGAAAGTTTTTGTTTGTTTGTTTACCCGCCTGCATTATCGTTGGGACTACTACTACTATGTTTTAGGTCCTCTAGAATAAATGAGTATAACAGAACGTTTAGCCGGAAGATTAAAATAAAATAAAAAGGTATTAAAATATATTACGTATTTCAACAATAGTACATTACTGTGGGGCCTTACTCCTGAACAGAAACAACTTGGACTCCACAATGAAAATTTGGATAAAGCACAGCATATATCATACATGACTTGATGGTGTAAGAAGGTGTAATTTCAATGTGTTTTCACACCCAGCAGAATATTGAAGCTACACACCGGTCCAAGTCAGATCCTGAACTACACAAGGTAACTTTCAATTGATTGTAGTAGTGCGCATGCTCATAACTCATAACACTAGTGCGCATGCTCATTACTCTATGTGTGGTCAAAATCGAACCAATAATTCTACTTCCGGCAGGCTTCCGGGTGCTTCAAAACGCCACTGAGCACATTCATTGAAATGATAGCTGGGGGCGGGGCAATCCGCCCTCTAGTTATATTATACCTCTATGGTCCACACGCACACGTTTTTGGCTCTTGAAAAGTGACTTCCTGAGAGAAGATGTTTAAAAACGCTGTTTTTGGACATAGCCTGCCCACAATGAATATTTTCAGATATGTTTTAGAGAGTCCATAAAGGTTGCACCGGGGGGGCTTGGGGGGGGGGGGCTTCCCGTGTCCTGCTGCCTTAGCTGTAGAATACAACTCTCGTAGACGTATTTATGATTCTGACGTTTTCGTAGATTGAAAACGTCAGAATCATAAATACGTCTACGAGAGTTGTATTCTACAGAGCTGCTGCCCCACATATTATGTATTTCAACAACAGTACATCTACTCGTAAGAAGGTGTAATTTCAATGTGTTTTCACACCCAGCAGAATATTGAAGCTACACACCGGTCCAAGTCAGATCCTGAACTACACAAGGTAACTTTCAATTGATTGTAGCAGTGAGCAAAATGGGTTGCAATGGGGGTTTTCTCTCCCCTACAGTGAAGCCGTAATCTGGGCCAAGAAAATGTCTTGACTCTACTCCACCTTTCAATTGACTATAACAGTAATCCTCAATGGTGATGTTGCAAGTATGACATGTATTCTAATTACCTTGTCTTTCACCAACAGGAAATCTTATCAGAACTCCCAGGAGAAAGTCACAGGATTCCAAAAGGTACATTTAGATAAAGTTTGTAAGTCATCTTACTCTGGCAAAGATTTAATTGGGGAGAGATAATGATGTTGAACTTGAAAACAAGTAATGTTGTTTATTAAGATCTGCACCAGCCAAAGTATAGCCTCAAATTCTAAATCACAGGCAGACTGTCACATGGTTTGTTTCTTTCAGTTTCCCATGTCGGAGAAAAGTAAGAATGGAAGTATTATTTATCACTTTCCACTGTGTTAGTGTATTATTTCGGTTTCATATCAACATAACTGTCTTCATTGCAGGTTGGCAGAGTGTGCCGTTTTTCTTTTTGCAATTTAGCTTTGCGTTTTCTTTTTGTTTCAGACTTTTCACCAATGCCCTGATGAGTCCTTTCTACTTGCATGGACAGCAGGAGAGAGCTTTCAAAAGCACTGCCTTCTATCTGTCATCAATGGTAAAAATAACTTTGTCAGTGCTAGTTATTTGTTGATTGCTTATTCACGTTGTACACGTGTGACTGACATATACTAGATAACCTCTGTAATGTCTTCTGTCAGCCTGAGAGTTATTTGTCATTGTTTTGACTGCAGAAGCCGTTCAGAAGACATTCAGAGAGACAATGGAGGACCTGGTCAGCGCTGCCATCTCTGACCACTTCAAGCAGGCGCCTGGTAGAAGTGGTGGAGGGAGTTACAAGAAGAAGAGGACAACGCCTTGAAGCAAATCCAATGTTATTATTTGATCAAAACATTTTGTTAAGACTTGTCTTTTCTAGTTGTTTAACCCAATAGGACAGGGAACGCATCTGTGTCACTTAAGATTTATTTGGCTATTCAAAAAATAGCAAATCTACAAGCTCATAGCGCGGAACTCTGTCCGGCGCTATAAGAGCTTGTAGATCTTCTATTTTTTGAAGATTTTTGTAAAAAAAAAAGTGCAAATCTTTGAATATATGTACACACACGCACACACACACACACACACACACACACACACACACACACACACACACACACACACACACACACATACATTTCTAACTCAAATCTAGGCAAAGCAAAGATTTGAGGAAAAAACATACATTCAAAGAAATATAGCAGATCAACAAGCTCGTAGTGCGCACCGTGCTATGAGCTTGTAGATCTGCTATTTTTTAATAGCTCAAGTATAAGATGTGTTAAAGTGTTTAAAATCTAACATGACAGGTCTTAATGGTTTAAAGCATTAAGAGGTGCAAAAATTAAAGAACGATTGTACAAGCTTTGGTATGTTTTTTTGTTGTTGAAATATGTATTGTGATTGAACTTACAGTTGAAGGGTAGTTATGTTCAGAGTAAATCAATGTTAACATTAAGAAAAATGATTTTATCCATTGGTACAATAAAGAATAGCATGACATTAGTGTTACACTGCAACCTATTTAATCCCGAAAGATGACAGCATAATGTAAACAAATTATCAGAACATCATGGGACTACACTACAAAGGTAAGCAAAAAGGGTTAAATTTGGTCCATCAGGTATTTTTGGCAGAGAACCAGGATCTGCATTAAAATTGAGGGATTTAAATGCATTAATATAGGTTTTGTGTGAATAATCTGATAGATCTTAAAGGTATATAATGCCTACAAATTGTTTGGATGTTATTTAAACATCTGATTTAATTATAAGTATATTAATATCCTTATTAAATAGACATTTACATGACGTCTAAACAACGTCTATAGTCTATAATTGGGTTAAAATTTGACGTCTAAATAACGTCTAGGTTAAAATTGGTTTATGACGGGTCTAAAAATGAACGTTTTTTCGACGTCTAGGCTAAGCTTAGACGTTGTTTCAACGTCATTTGAACGGTTATATATTTATATCTAGCCGTTCAAACGACGTTGAAACAACGTCTAGGCTAGGTTTAGACGTTGAAAAAACGTTCAATTCTAGACCACTCATAAACCGGATTTAGACTAGACGGCTAGGTGACGTTTAGACGTCTAATAGACCGAAAAATGCTCAGTGGGTTCATTCATATCCACTTCCATTAACATACTTTACTAACTGAGAAGAATGTAATACTATCAACAATCTACCACACTTTAAGTATATTTTGATGCCGATACTTTTGTACTTTTACTCAAGTACATTTTCATTACCAGACTTGTACTTGTAACGGAGTGTTTCTACAATTGGAGTATTGATATAACTGATTGATATTCATTGTTAAATAAATATTACAATGTATGTCTATTATTATTATTATTATTATTATTGCTGTTATATATTTCGCTAACTTCTTCTCTTTAACTTTTAAATTAGTGAAATGACGTTTGCATTGAAAACAAATGTATCTATTTTTGGTTCGTGCGCATGTGCGTGCTTGTAATTGTGTGTGTGTGTGTGTGTGTGTGTGTGTGTGTGTGTGTGTGTGTGTGTGTGTGTGTGTGTGTGTGTGTGTGTGTGTGTGTGTGTGTGTGTGTGTGTGTGTGTGTGTGTGTGTGTGTGTGTGTGTGTGTAGGGAAGGGGGCGGGGCTTGTGTCGTGTTCGTGTCGTGTTTGTGTGTGCACGTCATAGAGTTGTTTGGGTGCGTGCGCATGTGCGTGCGTGTAACAGCGTGTGTGTGTGGGCGGGGGGGGGGGGGGGGGGGGGCTGTGCTTGCGTACACGCAAGAGGGCATTCCCGGGGATGCCCTCTCGCATGTACGCATGTCTGCTTGTCAGACCAATCACAGCCCTTGCTGTACACAGCCCTTGCTGTGTTGTCCCTCCCCTTAACTACGCCGCTCTTGCAGTGCTCCGCTCACTTCTCAAGGTTTACAGCGGATGCTAGGTCGCTCGATACGAGGTCTCTCCGGTCGATGATAGATTACTATGGAAACTCTTCTACTTGATTTCGGTTCATATATCACTGATCTACTTTCATTTCGTCGTCTTTTGTCTGAGGTGAGTAATATTACTTGATATATACTTTTTTCCCGCCTTTTTTGGACTACATGAACGTTCAGATTTCAAACACAGTTTTTACCCCATGGCCACGGATGTTATAATTATGTACGGGCCCTCAGAAGTAGCCGTATCTTCCGTATTGTTCAATAAAAACGCATCTTAATCCGATCGGTGGCCATTTGCTCATAGCTGGCACACTCTATCAGAGTGCAGTACACCTACCAACCGATGGGTAATGCAGTTGAAAGCACACGGCGGACATGCTGAGAAAATGGCCACCGATCGGATTAAAATGCTTTTTATTGAACAATACTGAAGGTACGGTTACTTCTGAGGGCTCGAACAGAATTTTCACATCCGTGGCCATGAGGTAAGAACTTTATATTTGAAATTTGAACGTTTATGTACATGTACGGGCCTTAAATGAATTCAGTGCAAACGCCAGGTTCGGTTTGTTTCAGGCCCCAGGACTCTGTTGGTTTGTTTTCATAAACTCATGTCACAATCGACCTGTCCATAACAATTCATTATACAACGCAGAATGCAGCTTTTAATCAACATTGCATTTGTTATATCTTGTCTGTTAAAATTGAGCTTGTAGATCTGCTAAAACTAACTTTAAGCAGCCTCTGAAACTGGGTTAAAAACAACCTACTGCTGCTGTTCATTACTATAGCCCTACTAGCCTACTACTACCAGTATTAAATATTATTACCAATATTATTATTATCAGCAGTAGCAGGCTAGTTTTCTTTTTTACTAAAACATGACTATACTGTAGACTTTGTTTTCCGTGACACTATCCCCGCAGCTAACGGCCACAGGGACAACTAAATATCCATCCATCACGTAGCTGGCTGAGGGAAACGTCTTCCATTTACAGTGGTTTTCAGGGTTTCTATGACGACAATCTGTCCATTCACGTCACCACACGGGCACTCCCAACCATGGGAACTAAGGCTCATTCATATAGCTCCATACTGGGGTTTTCATGGGGTTTTCAGGGTTTCTATGACGACAATCTGTCCAATCACGTCACCATGGGCACTCCCAGCAATGGGAACTAAGGCTCATTCTAATGACTCCATACTGGGGTTTACAGCTTTAATTTGGATAGACAGTGCCACGCAGTGGACAGAATACCACATTGCACTTAAGGCTTATGTTTTAGCTTTGTAGAAGAGAGAAGTGGCTGCCTTTTAAACCTAGCCCAATTCCGTCAGCATTTTAATTTTTGTGGCTTCTCTTTAGAAGGCCCAATATGCAACAACCATTTATTTCTCCCTGCTAAATTGGATGCCAGCTTTTTACACTGGAAAAGATCCGGGCTGTATAAATTTACTGACCTCTACATAGACGGGACTTTTGCCACTTTCAATGACCTCTCACTAAAATTCAAACTCCCCCGCTCACATCTATTCCGGTACTTCCAAATTAGACAGAATTTGTTAAAGCCCAAAGCCCAACCTTTCCTAATTTAGATCCAGACCTGAAATTTGATATTTTGTTACAGACCCCTGCTCAACTTCAAGGTCTCATATCAAACATCTACAGCTCTATATCCTCTTTTAATGACGCCTCACTTTACAAGATTAAGGGGGACTGGGAGGGGGAACTTGGTGTAGTGATACCGGAAGACACATGGGACCGGGCTATGGGTGCATCCACACATGAGCGACAACTTGACGCCCGGAAGTCGGAAGTCCCGTCCACTCCCATGTTATAGGAAAAACCGGACCGGAACTTCCGGTTTCTAACTTAACATGGGTGTGTACGGGGCTAGCGTAGCGTAAGCGTAGCGTTTGCCGTCAGCATACGCTCATGTGTGGATGCACCCTATGGGTACATCCACACATGAGCGTATGCTCAACCGGAAGTTCCGGTCCGGTTTTTCCTATAACATGGGAGTGGACGGGACTTCCGACTTCCGGGCGTCAAGTTGTCGCTCATGTGTGGATGCACCATATGGGTGCATCCACACATGAGCGACAACTTGACGCCCGGAAGTCGGAAGTCCCGTCCACTCCCATGTTATAGGAAAAACCGGACCGGAACTTCCGGTTTCTAACTTAACATGGGTGTGTACGGGGCTAGCGTAGCGTAAGCGTAGCGTTTGCCGTCAGCATACGCTCATGTGTGGATGCACCCTATGAGCGCAGTGAATGGGATTACTTCCTGTGCCCGTCTTAATCTGATACAGTTTAAAGTTCTCCACCGTGCCCATTTTAGCAAAGCCAGACTAAGCAGAATATATCCCGACCTGGATGGGAGCTGTGAGAGATGTCAACATGACCCAGCCAACTTGACTCACATGTTCTGGTCCTGCCCCAGTTTATTAGTTTTTTGGACAGATGTATTTAAAATTATCTCAGATGCCTTTGAGGTGAATCTTCAACCTAGCTTTGAAGTTGCTATTTTTGGGGTGGCCGGCGTCCAATCTCCACCTTGGAAAAAAATTAAGAATGCTATTTCCTTTGCGTCCTTGTTAGCCCATAGGAGAATTTTACTAGAATGGAAATCAGCCATCCCACCTAAAATATCACTTTGGTTACAGGACCTCATGTTCTTTTTAAAATTGGAAAAAATAAAGTACTCGATCAGAGGTTCAGCTCAAATGTTTTACTCCATCTGGGGCCCCTTCCTCTTATAGGCCTACTTTCAAAACCAAAACGCTGTCCCTCCAGACTAAAAGTGAGGTTGAGGGTAAAATTGATCAGTGTTTTAAGAAAATTGAAAATCCTTTTGGTGTCTTAAATTCTGAAACTAAGAGAAGGAAATATTTTAAAGAGAAGTGGGGAAGGGTAGACCCAGTTGAATATGTTCTTGGTACAAGATTTGATACCCTGCACAATCGGACTACTGGAACCTATGATCCGGCTGTTGTTACTGATAAATTTGTTTATATCCCAATTTTGAAAACATTAGATTGTATTTACAAACACCCTAATATAAAAGAGATGCTGCAGAGTGATTCCTGTTCAAGAGAAGATCTTAATGACTATTGTGATGGTGAGCTTTTCAAAAGTCATCCTCTATTTATTTTCCGTGCAAGATTTTTTTTCCCCGTCCACTCCTAAATTGGCTGAATTTACTTAAAATTTAGAATATCATTTTGGATAATAACAGTAATAATAGTAATAATAATTATTATAGCATCAATAATATATCTGTCAATAATAAACTGTTTACAGGCATTGTAATAGTTACCATAATATATAATTGTATAATTATCACTAATAACTATAATTAACCTATATATAGAATCATAAAATATAACCATACTATTATTACATATATAATCACAATAACAACAACTATAATAACAATAATTGATAGGACATTATACCAAATATATTGATGGTGTTGCTTACAGTAAAGGTACCAATAATACAATTGTGTTAATAAATACTTTAAACTATATCTGCTCTGCTTTGTCTCTACTTATTATTCTTTTTACCATGTGTTTGAAAAGTGAATCTATATGTTTGGTAATGTATTTAGTCACATGTATTTAACATTTACAATGAATACAGATGTGTTTTTTTTTTGGAATTACTATTCACGATCAGAAGGGTTCTTCACTACTAAAGCTGAACAAAAAGTGAAACTTTGGAATGTAACCTCTCATTAATGCCTAAGCCCATACACATATGAACATAATACACAAAAGTTGTTTGTTTAACTGACAATCATTTTTGCCTTCTACAATCTGGTGTTTTAATTTACTTGACCAACTTATACACTTAACGGTTTGATCCATGCAAGAGTCAAAGCTTGTAATTGAAATTGCTGTCAGACTATAATCTCTGCCTGCTGGACAAAATGGACTTCAATCCCTCTACTGTGTGTAAAATTGTGAAGCAGTTTCACCAGACTGGACCTGGCCATGTTTACTCTTCCACCGAGTGTAGCATCATCCATCACATACAACAAGCTGACTTTGTTTCATCAAATTCCACCAGGTGAGATCTTCGACTGTATGTACCTGAGTTAAAAGTGATGTATCACTATGCTGTTATGTTCACATGTTATTAGCAGTGGTTATGTTTTTCCCATTGCATTTCTAAAATCAACAAAACTTTTTCTGTGTATACTTAGGCTGCATTATCTACAGTGGAGAGGTAGGTACCTGAAATGATATTCACATTTTAAAGTCTAATTGACTAAATGTCACCAAATTAAAAACATTTCACTCTTTCTTTCTTTCCCAAGTGCAATGTTACTTCAGCAAATGGTAAGTGTATAGTAGTTTTGATTCATTGTTATGAATTTTAATGTGATTTATTTTCATAATGAATGAATGAATTAATGTTTTCACAGAAACAGACATTTGTGTTGGAATTAATAGGTGAGTGTTCTGAGGAAATGCTTACAATATCTCAAATATATTTAATGAACAAACTTTTCGTTTTGCAACTCAAGAAACATTTGATATGTTTTCCTTTTCGGCTACCAAAGCACTGCACTACAGCTCCTCCTCAACAACGGACAGATGAATGGACGTTTTTGTGACTTTGGCATTGAAGAATACACGTGTGCTTCAGTAAGCCACTTAAGTCTCTCACATTGAACGCAACAGTTATCATTTTCCAATTTTTACTTCATTAAAGGTTTCCTGTTTTTTCTGTTCTGCTTTGTCCATTATCTCCACCCAGGTGTCCATGTTGACAGCACAGGATCTGGCAGCAGTGATGAAGTGTAACCAGTCCCCCAGCTCCACTGGTTCCAGACCAGTCTGGAAGCTGTTCCTCTCTAAGACCTCTGGGGTGTTGGATGCAGCTCTGGATCTTCTTGCCAACACGGTACAAAAAGTAGCTCTAACCAGACACTGAAAACAACTTTTATGGTGAAGACAGAATTGTGAACAGGGCCGAAATTGTATCACATTTGACTTGCAATTTGTTTGTACTATTGCACTCTTCTCCTTTAATAAATAATCCAGAATAAAACTCACAACAATAAAATATAAATGCACAATAAAGTGCTGGGTGCGTAATTACTGTGAGTCCTATCTGAACTAATTGTTTGTCGACTACGCCACTTTTGTTATAGAGGGAAGTCCCCTTTGAATACACTTTAACTTCTTCTTCAGGCTTTCCCAGGTTCGAGGTTAACTGGTAAGTTTCAATACTTTTGGTTTTGAGAATACAACACTGGCATGAGAATATCCCTTTAAGAAACTGGACACGAATACAGTGTATCAAAAAAGGTAAGTCATATTTATTGGGTCCCTAATCCATTGGCTTCTGTGCCTTAAAAACAATCAAATAAACACTATACTAATAAAACCTATATAAACATACAAAACACAATTAATCTACACAACAACTATAAAATAAATTATAAAGTTGTGCAAATTACGCGGGGCTTAATCACAAGGGATCCTTAGCATGGGGGGTTTCTGTGCAACAAATACTTTTCAAGTAAAGTGCTGTGCCAATAAAGTGCTTCAAGATACTCAACACGGTTTGTTCAGGGGTAATGCTGCATGTCCATATATGGGGGTAAGATGGGAAAGGGTTTGAGGCCAGTCGTCTTCGTCTTCTCTCTTCTTTCTCTCCGCCTGCAATTATAGAGATCTAGACCAGTTCACTGTGCATTTACACGATACATTTGCGTGGTCTCAGGCAGTGGTTATACAGGGATTCAACGTTGCTTGTTCGAATACTCACTCGCCAGCTCGCCTGAGTTGGTTGCGTATGCAACGTTATCGCCACTTTCCAGTCTCAGCGTCTCTCATATGGTCTGGTCTCACTCGTCTCTCATATGGTCTGGTCTCACTCGCCTCTTCCTCCCCTTCGGTTCGATCGCTTTCTCCTCTTGGTTTCTCCTTTGAATGTAGGCACGCCTCGGCTTCCAAACTCCTAGGTGGCTGGTATGTCTACTTCGTCTAGGCACTCCTCTACTCCGTGTCTCGGCACAACCTTCCCCTCTGCTGTCCTTCTCCTCACTGACGCCTCTGTCACTTGGGTGCTCTGTTCCCTCTTTCAAACGGTCCCGCCTCCGCTTTTGTACCTGCCAAACCACACCTCCCTCTTCTTTCATTTGTCCGTGGTGACAGTCTGTCTGGGGACATTGGCCATGACCGTGGCCTTGGGCGTGACCGCGTGACTGCCGCTCTGCCACTCAATGTCTCTCAATACATGTGACCAGGGGATCATGGGGAAAACAATTATAAACAATACAGTGCGTAATAATAATTGGTACAAAAATAATAAGATGGTGGGGTTAAATGAGGCAATTATACACATTAAGCACCAATAAAAACAAATTACACAAGTTTTAAGAACCCCTCATTTCACCCTTGTCACATTCCCCCCTACTTTTTCGTTGGCAGTCCCAGGCAACTGGTTCTAAACGTCATGCCCGTACCTCTCAGGTGGCTGTCCTTGGTTCGCTCTTCCAGAGCGCCGCGGACCTTCAGGTTCCCTAGGACCGGGGAAAAACCCTACATAAGGCGGCCATATTGGTCCCACCGGTTCGGCTACTGGGGCAGGTTCGGGGCTCTCCATCGGTGACCTGGGGGCTATACACACTTTTAATGCATTCCTATGGATCGTTCTATCTCGCCCTCCTTTTTCAGGTCGGATCCTGTATACTAGGCCCGCATCCCCCACCCTCTCCAATACCACAAAAGGTTCTGGGTCCCACCATGGGCCCAGTTTACCTTGTCCCTGTCGGTTCCGGTTTCGTACCCACACCCTCTCTCCAGGTAACAATGGTGGCATACCGGCTCGGCGGTCATAGACCTGTTTACGCTGTCCTGCTATATGCACCATTTTTTCCTCGGCTGTCCTATACGCTGTGGCCATTCGTTTCTGGTGATCTTGCACCCAATCTCCCACTCCCATTCGATTTTGTGACAACGGTACTCCTAATGCTACATCTACCGGACGCCTCAGGTGGCGACCAAACATTAAGTACGCAGGCGCATAACCTGTCGCACCATGTTCAGTATTGTTATAAGCGTGTACTAACTCAGGTAAGTGTTCATTCCATCTGCCTTGGCGATCAGTATCTAGAGAGCGCAACATGTTTAACAGTGTTTGATTAAACCTCTCCACCCCCCCATTACCAGCTGGGTGGTAAGGGGTGGTGCGACTCTTAGTAATACCGTATGTATGACACAATTGCTGCATTAATTCGGATTCAAAATTCGGGCCTCGGTCCGAATGGAAACGAGCCGGGCAACCGAATGGCTGAATAATATGTGTCCAAAGCGCACGGACAGTCGTGGGCGCAGTTTGGTCACGCGTTGGAATAGCCCAACTGTACCTGGTGAATAAATCGGTTGCTACAAGAATATTCTGCCATGCGTCATTCGGCCTACCTAATGTGAGAAAATCAATAGCCACTACCTCCATAGGATACGATACTTCGAATGGCTGTAAGGGGGCCCTGGGCTCTATCCTGTCTTTCAGTAGGCTGCAGGCAACACAACCTCGCTGGAACTGTCGCACCGCCCCCTCCATGCCCGGCCAGTAGAACCGGCGCCGAAGCTGCGCCAAAGTCCGGTCCACTCCGGCGTGTGCCGAGGCCTCATGGAGTCCTTTCCACACCTCCTCTCGTCGCGCCCCTGGACAAACAAGCTGTAAGTAACATTCTTGTGTATGCTGATCAATCACTTGCCTATACAACACATTGTCTCTGATGCTCAACCGGTCCCACTGTCGTAACATTTGCCTGGCTTCCCGTGACCAACTCCTCTTCTCCATAAGGGTAGGCAGTTTCCTCCGCTCTACGCAACTCTTCACCATCTGGATGTCCGGATCTCGATCCTGTGTTCCCCGCCACTCAGCTCCAGCCCACCCGTCCTCTCTCTCCACCGGTGCCAACTCCACTACGGCCACTCCTACAGGTTGAACAGGGAACCTAGACAGGGCATCTGCGTTCGCATTGCTTTTTCCAGGTCGGTACTTTATATCATAGGTGAATGATGCTAGCTGGGCTGCCCAGCGCTGTTCCACCGCGCCCAGTCGAGCTGTTTGAAGATGCGCAACAGGATTGTTATCTGTATAAATCGTAAAATGAGCGCCAGTTAAGTAATCTTTAAATTTTTCGGTCACTGCCCATTTAAGTGCCAAGAGTTCTAATTTAAAGGAGCTATAATTTGCATCATTTTGTTCGGTAGGGTGTAGACTTCGGCTGGCGTAGGCGATTACTCGCTCCTGGCCATCTTGGACCTGTGCCAGAACGGCGCCGAGCCCGCGGCCACTCGCATCAGTATACACTACAAACGGTCGGTCATAATCTGCATAAGCCAGTATTGGGGCCTGCGTAAGGGCAGTTTTAAGAGCATCAAACGAGTTTTGGCATTCAGGGGACCACTCTATTTTACACTGATGGGACTTCACATCATTCGGGACTCCGATCAACAAACTATTTAACGGCCTAGCTATGGCAGCAAATGAGGACACGAAGCGGCGATAATAACCAGCCAGACCTAGAAAAGCGCGGACCTCGCGGACAGTCGAGGGTGGGTTCCAGTCTCTTACCGCAGCCAACTTTTCAGGGTCCGGGCGCACTCCCTCTTTGTCTACAACATGGCCCAAGAACTTTACCTCCGGTTGGAGAAGCTTGCATTTATCGAGGCGCAGTTTCAATCCGTGTCTCCACAGCCGCTCGAAAACCTGGTCAAGGTGCTGCATGTGAGAGGAAAAGTCAGGTGAATATACAATAATGTCATCGAGGTACACTAATAATGACTCTGTCACCTGGCCACTCAAGCATCGCTGCATTAATCTTTGGAAGGTCGCGGGGGCGTTACATAAACCGAACGGCATACGTTGGAACTCGAACAGTCCTAAAGGGGTGGTAAACGCTGTCTTTTCTCGATCCCGAGGGTCCATACCCACCTGCCAATAACCGCTGGCCAGGTCGAGTGTGGAGAACCACTGAGCCTTGGTCAGGCTTGTTAAAGTCTCTTCAATCCGAGGTAAAGGGAAGGCATCTTTGTGCGTCACGGCATTCAGTTTACGGTAGTCGACACAGAAACGCCAGCTGCCATCTTTCTTCTTCACCAGGACAATGGGCGCTGCCCAGGGACTGCAACTCTCTTTTATCACTCCCTTGTCCAGCATGTCACTCAATAAGGTCTTCATTTCTCTATACATGGAGGGCGGCAGCGGTCGGTGCCTCTCGCGGATGGGTGCCGCGTCTCCAGTTGGTATTTGGTGTTGCACCACGTCCGTCTGCCCAAAATCTTCATTATGGACTGCAAACACCTTCTTCCATTTACACATCATCGCATGCAGCTCTTCTCTCTGCTGGTCAGGTAGGTCATCTCGCCGGGTCAACGCCTCCATCTCCTCAGGTAAGGTCTTCACGGGTCCCTCGTCTTCGATGCTCACCAGGGACACTTCCACGGCTCCGTCGGTTCCTAGGGACAGGTTCAGGTCTCGTCGTCCACGGACGTCGGCCTCCTCCACTGGATATAGCTTCCCTAACTTTTGATGTCTGCCCACGGTCACGCTATACGCGTGGGGGTTGCAGATGCGCACGGGGACTCGGCCATTACGCACGGTGACCAACGCTCGGGCCACTCCCAGATCAGTTCCTTCCGGCATGGCCTCCATCAGGGCCTCGTATTCGGCTCCATTTGGACCTTTCCAGGCACGGCCCCATACTACTAACTCACTGCGGGCGGGGACTCGGATTCTCCGTCGGCCGACAGGCCACACATAGCCCAATGCTCCGTCTTCGTGGGTCACTGCCTCCACTCTCCTACAGGCGGCGAATGCTTTTTTCCATGGTGTCCTCTCCTGTTGGCATGGAAACACAGACCTCCCAGAGAGTTTAAATAATGCATGCCACACTGCGTGGACTACGTTCATCCCAATGATCAGCGGCTCAATACAATGTTCATCTTTTACAATTACGATTCCTCTTCCCGGTATTTTCAGTCCTTCTAATTCTAAATCGAATATGGCATAGCCAGAATAGGGTAGATCAAGGCCGTTTGCTGCCCGTAGGCTAAACACCAGAGGCCCATTTTCCATTTTATCTTGCGAGAACTTTTCGTTAAACAAACTCTGCTGCATCAATGTGACTTGAGACCCCGTATCTAATAAACCCCTCATTTGGACTCCCCCCATTGTTATCCCAATTGTCGGACATTCCCCCACAAACACTTCATTGGCCCTTAACTTTTTTTGTGAACGTTGCACCTCTGCCCCCCGGACCTCGGCGACAGGGCGTACTAGTTTAACTGACTTCGGTCGGATCTACAGAATCTCGCTATATGACCCGCCTGTCTACACTGGCTACATATCGGCCTACCTCCTTCATCCCATTCGTAGCGCTGAGAGGCCGTATACCGTCGCTCAGGTGGCGGTGGAGTGCGCGCTCGTGCGTCATTGGTGCCAGTGCGGAGGAGCGGTCTGATTTCCTTCATGAGTTCCTGCGTGAATCCTTGCATTTGAGTTTTTACGTCGTCCATGATTTCCTGTTTTAATTTTTCTCTCCAAGCAGGGTCCTGAGAAGGGTAGGGGACAGAAATAGGATTAACAGCGTGGCACGTTATTTCAGTAGTTCCATGTTCAGCAGCTAACAGGTAGGCTTCTTCGCGTAAAGCAGCAAAATCTTCATCTGGGTGTCGTCGAGCATATATTTTTAAGGCTTGGCCCAGGGGGCCCTCAGCTAAACCCATAACAAACTGATCACGAAGAATGGCTTCGGAGGGAGCGGTGCTTGGGTCGTGCTGCCGCAGCCCACAAAACAGCTCTCTAAGTCTCAGGGTGTAAGTTTGTACATTCTCTCCTGCGCGCTGTGCGCACCGATAGAATAGTGAGCGCATTTCTGCGACAGAGACAGTTTCTTTATATAAAGCATCTAAGTATTTAAAAACTTTTGCCACTGTGTCGCGTTCGCCCTCCTCAACCACACTAATCTGCCGTTTAGCTTCGTTGGTTAGCGTTTTAATTATAATAGCAACTTTCCTGATTTCTGGTAGTTCCTGGGTACTTAATAATCCTCTAATCTGGTCTTTCCATTCCCTATATTTACTCTCGCCTTCTGTTCCACCAAAGGTGGGTAACCATGGGGCACCGGGATACACCGCCATCATCATCATTCTGAATCCGTAAAGCAAAAAACAAAAAGCAACAAAACAGTACAGTTTCTCTTAAGGGTATTCTCATGTGTTTGTTCTCAACCAGTCCTGCCGCCAACGCCAAATATGTGAACAGGGCCGAAATTGTATCACATTTGACTTGCAATTTGTTTGTACTATTGCACTCTTCTCCTTTAATAAATAATCCAGAATAAAACTCACAACAATAAAATATAAATGCACAATAAAGTGCTGGGTGCGTAATTACTGTGAGTCCTATCTGAACTAATTGTTTGTCGACTACGCCACTTTTGTTATAGAGGGAAGTCCCCTTTGAATACACTTTAACTTCTTCTTCAGGCTTTCCCAGGTTCGAGGTTAACTGGTAAGTTTCAATACTTTTGGTTTTGAGAATACAACACTGGCATGAGAATATCCCTTTAAGAAACTGGACACGAATACAGTGTATCAAAAAAGGTAAGTCATATTTATTGGGTCCCTAATCCATTGGCTTCTGTGCCTTAAAAACAATCAAATAAACACTATACTAATAAAACCTATATAAACATACAAAACACAATTAATCTACACAACAACTATAAAATAAATTATAAAGTTGTGCAAATTACGCGGGGCTTAATCACAAGGGTTCCTTAGCATGGGGGGTTTCTGTGCAACAAATACTTTTCAAGTAAAGTGCTGTGCCAATAAAGTGCTTCAAGATACTCAACACGGTTTGTTCAGGGGTAATGCTGCATGTCCATATATGGGGGTAAGATGGGAAAGGGTTTGAGGCCAGTCGTCTTCGTCTTCTCTCTTCTTTCTCTCCGCCTGCAATTATAGAGATCTAGACCAGTTCACTGTGCATTTACACGATACATTTGCGTGGTCTCAGGCAGTGGTTATACAGGGATTCAACGTTGCTTGTTCGAATACTCACTCGCCAGCCAGGTTTTTACACCTGGCGCTGAGTTGGTTGCGTATGCAACGTTATCGCCACTTTCCAGTCTCAGCGTCTCTCATATGGTCTGGTCTCACTCGTCTCTCATATGGTCTGGTCTCACTCGCCTCTTCCTCCCCTTCGGTTCGATCGCTTTCTCCTCTTGGTTTCTCCTTTGAATGTAGGCACGCCTCGGCTTCCAAACTCCTAGGTGGCTGGTATGTCTACTTCGTCTAGGCACTCCTCTACTCCGTGTCTCGGCACAACCTTCCCCTCTGCTGTCCTTCTCCTCACTGACGCCTCTGTCACTTGGGTGCTCTGTTCCCTCTTTCAAACGGTCCCGCCTCCGCTTTTGTACCTGCCAAACCACACCTCCCTCTTCTTTCATTTGTCCGTGGTGACAGTCTGTCTGGGGACATTGGCCATGACCGTGGCCTTGGGCGTGACCGCGTGACTGCCGCTCTGCCACTCAATGTCTCTCAATACATGTGACCAGGGGATCATGGGGAAAACAATTATAAACAATACAGTGCGTAATAATAATTGGTACAAAAATAATAAGATGGTGGGGTTAAATGAGGCAATTATACACATTAAGCACCAATAAAAACAAATTACACAAGTTTTAAGAACCCCTCATTTCACCCTTGTCACAGAATGATCAATCTCTAAAACGAATTAAAAGTAACACATCTGAATTCTGAAATTATTTAAATTTAAAGCTCATGTTTTTAATAATCTTAAAAAGATTTGCTAATGAAAAAAAATGCTAATAAAAATTCCCTATTCACTGTCAGGCAAACAGTCTATCAAGATTTGAAAGAATATCTCTATTATAGAGCCAGAATCTTTATCTACTATTCCATACATTAAATATCCTCACGTAATATTAATGCAAATTTAATAATATTAAATATTGACCCATGTAATCCTTCCCCTAGTCCATGACCATGACTGGTCCATCAGCGTCTGTGGTTCTGGATGTGATTGGAGAGATGAGAGTGGCAATTCTGACTGCTGGATTTCCATAGACTTTTCTGTGCACCTTCATTCTTCCTGGGGGATGATTTTGATTTTGATGACTCCGTTGCCTTTTCTCTAGCTTCACCAATAAGCTAAGAAATAAGTATTTCTCATTCTGTGTTTGATTCACCAGTTTGAAGGAGTTTAGCCATCAGTTTGACAACATGACCTCACAGCAGCAGCATTTGGGCCTGAAGGAACTAATCCTCCCTTTCCTCTCCCGACCACAGCCAGGTACTGACTAACTGCAATATCTCAATAACAGTTTGGCTCTCATTTTCAAATGTATTTGCTAAATAAATATATTCCCATTCTATTCTCAATTAGAATGGGATATCTTTACTGGAAAATGTTTTGACTGGTATTTGCAGCCATTTTTCTGTTTGAATGCCTTAATACTTTGTTCTGATCTGTCCCCTACAACAGCAGTGCTTACTGGCTGCAGAACAACTTTGGGCCATTCTCAGCCCTTGTGTCTGTCAGAGAATTCCTGAATCTCAACCCAGGCTTCTCCCCTGTAAGACTTCATCTCTGCCACATAAAAAAAACTCTAAAGAATGATTAGACCAAATAGTTACCTTATTATTATCAAATAAAATCCAGTGGTGGTGATAATATTTTCTTGACTGTCTTTCTGTCCAGCTGGAGGCTGTAAGGCTCCTGTCTCCAAAGCAGAGTGCAGAACTTGTGGTGTTGCCTCTTCCTGCTGAGAAAGACGTTGTCATCAACGCAGTGTTTGACTCCCTGACTGCATCTCCAACTGGATTGGCTGAGTTTGTGTCCCACCTTGTTATGTTCTCTGGAACGGTAAAAAACATAAAGTAAAGATAATAGAAAATGTAACCATGCACATTAAGGTTTGAAATGACAACATATTTTTGCCACTTTTCAGGGAAACATTTCCTGCTCATCATACCAAATAATGTAAGTAGGACCATCACTGATGATGTGTCCCAGCTATGCATCTGTAGATGTTTCATTTCAACTATTAGACTGGAGAAACCAGTGACTACCAGGAACAGTCTGGTTGACAACCAAGAAAGTTTGGCGACAGCTGGAGAGACAGATGGCAGCCCGGAAAGACGGCAACCGGGGCGGCACGGGTTAGCAGCCCTAACCGCACTTCCTGTGAAGGAGGACCCAAACAAGCTACGAAACAAAGAAAGAAAAAATACCCCCAGGGGAACCCGAGAGGGGGGGAGGATGAGGTCCCCAGCCGGACGGATTTAAGGTTAACGAACAACAGCAATGGACAAACGTTGACGAGAGAGTGCTTGTGCGGAAAGATCTGCAAGAATGAGAAGGGCCTAAAGATCCATCAAACAAAGATGAAATGTAAGGAGCGACTGCAAGCACCACAATGCACAGGTCTAGTACCTGGTGAGACAGAGGAGGAGCCGGGCCCGGAATCACCCCACAGAGCCCAGAGCCTCCAAGTGGTGCAAACAGTCCCTTTGAACAGGCAGTCCGAGAAGAGAAGGATCAAATGGCCCCAAGCCTCTAAAACAGCAGAGTGGCAGAAGTTTGACGAGGATGTTGACACGGTGTTGGAAGCAACAGCCAAGGGGGATGTTGATAGGAGGCTTCGGGCTATGACGACCATCATAGTCAGTATGGCCGCGGAGAGGTTTGGTGTTGAGGAGGAAAGGGCAGCCAAGCAGCCCTACTTCAAGAGCCAGAGGGCAGTTAAAATCCACAACATCAGGAAAGAACTGAAAGTCTTGAAGAAACAGCACAAGGCCGCCAGTGAGGAGGAGCGTGCACCACTGGCAGAGCTCCGTCTCATGCTCAGGAAGAAGCTCCTAATCCTGCGCAGAGCAGAATACCACCGGAGACGGCGGAGGGAGAGGGCTAGGAAGCGGGCTGCCTTCCTCAACAACCCATTCGGCTTCATGAAGGAGCTCCTCGGACAGAAACGCAGTGGACGCCTAGACTGCTCAAAGGAGGAAGTCGACAAATACCTCCACGACACCTTCAGTGACCCCACCCGAGACCAAGAGCTAGGACAGTGCAAGGCTGTAATAAGACCACCAGAGCCAGCTGAGGCCTTCGATCTGAGGGAGCCACTCCTGAAAGAAGTTCAGGATGTGGTGCGGAAAGCAAGGTCCAGGTCAGCACCAGGACCAAGCGGAACATCCTACAAGGTCTATAAGCACTGTCCGACGTTGCTGCACCGGCTCTGGAAGATCTTGAGGGTCATCTGGAAAAGGGGGAAAACAGCACAGCAGTGGCGGTTTGCAGAGGGAGTGTGGATTCCTAAAGAGGAGGATTCTAAGAACATCAGCCAGTTCAGAATAATCTCGCTGCTCAGTGTTGAGGGGAAGATTTTCTTCAGTATTGTAGCTAAGCGACTGGCTGATTTCTTCCTCAAAAATGGATATATCGACACCTCTGTGCAGAAAGGCGGCATCCCCGGCGTACCAGGGTGCTTGGAGCACACTGGTGTAGTCACGCAGCTCCTCAGAGAGGCAAGGGAGAACAAGGGCGATCTTGTGGTGCTGTGGTTAGATCTGGCCAATGCTTTTGGCTCAATGCCCCACAAGCTGGTCCTCGAAACACTGGAGAGGCACCATGTTCCAGCTGCAGTAAGGGAGCTCATTCTGGATTACTATAGCGATTTCAGTCTGAGGGTCTCAGCAGGATCAACAACATCTGAGTGGCACAGATTGGAGATGGGGATCATTACTGGATGCACCATCTCTGTGATCCTGTTTGCTCTAGCGATGAACATGCTGGTGAAATCTGCAGAACCAGAGTGTAGAGGTCCCAAGTCCATGTCTGGGATCCGCCAACCGCCTATCCGTGCCTTCATGGATGACCTGACAGTGACCACCGAGTCAGTGCCTGGAGGCAGATGGATTTTGACGGGGCTGGAGAAGCTAATGGGATGGGCCAGGATGTCATTCAAGCCAACGAAGTCAAGATCCTTGGTCTTGAAAAAGGGCAGAGTGGCAGACAAGTTCCGCTTCTCTATCGCAGGTACACCAATCCCTACCATCTCTGAGAAGCCGATAAAGAGCTTGGGAAAGTTCTTCGACAGCAGCCTCAAGGATGCAGCCTCCATCAAGAACACCTGTAAGGAGCTGGAGGGATGGCTGAAGGATGTCGACAAGACGGGCCTCCCAGGAAAGTTCAAGGCGTGGGTGTATCAGCACGGGATTCTGCCAAGGATATTGTGGCCTTTGCTCCTCTATGAGTTCCCGATCACTACCATCTCAGATCTGGAAAGGAGTGTCAGTCGCTACTTGAGGCGATGGTTGGGGCTCTCAAGGAGCTTGACCAACATCGCCCTCTATGGAAACACCTGCAAACTGACACTCCCCTTGAAGTCCATTGAGGAGGAGTTCAAGGTCTTGCGTGCCAGGGAGGTGCTGCAATACCGTGAGTCCACGGATCCAAAAGTATCCGGGGCAGGAGTAGCAGTCAAGACTGGCAGGAAATGGAGAGCAGAGGCTGCAGTGGAGCAGGCAGAGTCACGGCTACGCCACAGAGTCCTGGTGGGAACAGTGGCCAGAGGAAGGGCTGGTCTAGGAACCTTCGCATCCCCCCGTTTCGACAAGGCTCGGGGAAAAGATCGGAGGCAACTAGTCCAGAATGAGGTGAGAGCAGTGGTGGAGGAGGAAAGATCCAGCAGGGCAGTGGGAATGAGACAGCAAGGCGCCTGGACAAGATGGGAGCAAGTAGCGGAGAGGAAGATCTCGTGGACTGACCTCTGGCAGGCAGAGCCACACCGCATCAAGTTCCTGGTCCAGGCTGTCTATGATGTACTTCCCAGTCCATCCAACCTGCACTGCTGGGGTTTGGTCGATACACCAGATTGCCCCCTGTGCCAGAGAAAGGGGACCCTCGAGCACATAATGAGTTGCTGCCCTAAAGCTCTGGGGCAAGGCCGATACCGATGGCGTCATGACCAGGTGCTCAAGACCATCGCAGAGAGCATCTGTAGTGGCATCGCCAGCTGTCGGTCAAAACCCATGAAGAAAGCCATCAACTTCATCAGAGCGGGGGAGAAGCCAAGAACAACATCGAAAGCAACACCAGGGCTTCTCAACACTGCACAGGACTGGCAGCTGTCAGTGGACCTGGGCAGTCAACTCAAGTTTCCCCAGCATGTTGTGAAGACCACCCTCAGACCTGACATCGTTTTGGTGTCAGAGGCAACAAAGAACGTTGTCATGCTGGAGCTCACTGTGCCGTGGGAAGAACGAATGGAGGAGGCCTTTGAGCGGAAAAGGGAGAAGTACGACAGCCTAGTCAGCGACTGCCACAGACAAGGCTGGAAGGCTAGGTGCTTGCCTGTGGAGGTAGGGTGCAGAGGCTTTGCCGGCCAGTCGCTGTGCAGGGCCTATACTGCACTTGGCATCACAGGAGAGAGAAGGAGAAGGGCCATCCGTAACAACACAGAGGCAGCAGAGAAAGCCTCTAGGTGGCTCTGGATTAAGAGGGCAGATTCGTGGTCAAACGCTGCTGGGGCACAAGCTGAGGCGTCATGAACCTCAGCTGGGCCGCCTGAGAGAGGGTGTCTGATGTTGCAAGGCCCGAAACACCCAATGACCTCAGGACCATCACTGATGATGTGTCCCAGCTATGCATCTGTAGATGTTTCATTTCAACATCAATATATATTATTATGGTTTTTGAAGACAGGTAGATGTGATTTCATTCGTTATTATTGGCTGATGTTAACCCCTGACTTGTTGGGTCTCAGTTTCACCAGACTGGACCAGGCCATGCCTACTCTTCCTCAGAGTGTGGCATCATCCATCGCATACGTGAAGCTAACTTTAGCTCATCACGTTCCACCAGGTGAGATCTTCTATGTAAACATTGCCGTTACATTTACATTTTATTTGTATTGGTTATTTTGCTTTTCCCTGGTGTTTTAGAAATGAACAAAATCCTAATATCTGCACTTTTCTTTTCTTAGGCTGCATCATATACAGCGGAGAGGTAGTTTTCAAATAATTGTAGTGGAGTAACAGTACAATATTTGCCTCTGAGATGTAAGTAAAAGTATAGACAATTGGAAATACTCCAGTAAAGTAAAAGTACCTTCTAATTGTACTTAAGTACAGTACTTTAGTAAATGTACTTAGTTACTTTACACCACTGGATATTTCATACCAGTGTATTGAAGGATATTTATTTCTCTTCCACAGGGAAGTCATGTGGCTCTGCTGGGGAAATCTCCAACGGTCAGTTTGTGTACACCGGATCAAAGTTTGGAGACTCTGCTACAGGTGTCTGTGATGAAGGGTAAGAACATTATAAATATATATAATAAGAACTAGGGCTGGGACTCGATTAAAAACATTTATCAAATTAATTAGAGGCTTTGTAATGAATTAATCACAATTAATCACATTTTAATCGCATATCAATATTTTACTTGAGAACAGGGAAAGGCAATTTTTTCATACGTCTTTTAAGTACATGTAAAAAAATAAAAGGCTTAAAAATACTAAAAAGAAGGAAAAACGTTGCGACGCTGAGGAGCGTGTACAGAAGCAGCCTTCCCCCTCCATTGGCGCTCCCATATAATGGGAATTCAATACCCATATAACAATGAATTCAATACCCATATAACAATGAATTCAATACCCATATAACAATGAATTCAATACCCATATAACAATGAATTCAATACCCATACTTCTAGCTTCACATGTGTACTTTTTATAGAATGTCATATCAGAAGACCGAGCATCGCAGTGTAAAGAATAGTTCTACCCTTCCATTCAGAGCTCTGTCTTGAAGGAGCAATGTCTGTCCCGGATAGCGCAAGCTCTGAAGCTCATATCCACCTCTGACTGAAAGGAGCCTTGCCTTTAGGGACAGTGTGTCAATAGGATTAATCTGTTGATTGGTTCTATCTTTAATCGAGTGTTGATTCCAAGTTCCTTGGAATCTATAAGCGAATAATACTTCCCCTCCCTACCGGCGTCTATAAGGTTTATGTGGCATCACTGACTGTACTCTTGCCTTGAAGACGGTCCGTGTCCGCCGGGATATGGCTCTTGTCTGGAAGGGTATAACTATTCTCTATTCTCTACGCTGCAAGGGTCTGTCTTCTGATGTGACAATTCTATAAAAAGCGCAAATGTGACGCTAGACTTCTGGTCATTAAATTTGTGCAATTATAATGCTCGGAGGAGGTTGGCCCCCAGACGTGCGGCACGCAAGCCTACCGAACTACTGGTGCCCACGAACCAGCCCCCAACTATGGGACAAATAGTACCACTGCCTAGTCTCGGAGGAGGTTGGCCCCCGGACGTGCGGCACGCAAGCCTACCGAACTACTGGTGCCCACGAACCAGCCCCCAACTATGGGTTAAATAGTACCACTGCCTAGTCTCGGAGGAGGTTGGCCCCCAGACGTGCGGCACGCAAGCCTACCGAACTACTGGTGCCCACGAACCAGCCCCCAACTATGGGTTAAATAGTACCACTGCCTAGTCTCGGAGGAGGTTGGCCCCTGGACGTGCGGCACGCAAGCCTACCGAACTACTGGTGCCCACGAACCAGCCCCCAACTATGGGACAAATAGTACCACTGCCTAGTCTCGGAGGAGGTTGGCCCCCGGACGTGCGGCACGCAAGCCTACCGAACTACTGGTGCCCACGAACCAGCCCCCAACTATGGGTTAAATAGTACCACTGCCTAGTCTCGGAGGATGTTGGCCCCCGGACGTGCGGCACGCAAGCCTACCGAACTACTGGTGCCCCAGCTGCACTGGTTCCAGACCAGTCTGGAAGCTGTTCCTCTCCAAGGCCTCTGGGGTGTTGGATGCAGCTCTTGATCTTCTAGCCAACACGGTACAAAAACTAGATCTAACCAGACACTGAAATAAACGGAAACTAAACTGCTAAGTGTTATGGCAAAGATAGAATGACCAATCACTTAAACTAATTAAAATGAACAATGATGACTGAGTTAGTACATCTCAGACCTACACATAATTACAGTCTATGTTTATAATTAGTAATTATAAAATGCACCAATGCAAAATAAAAATAAAGAATCAATTATTTCTGCCCAGAATAGGTTTGGAATGAAAGTTCTCTATTGTAGAGCGAAAAGCCCTGTCCACTATTCTTTACACCAAATGAGCTCACACGTAATGCACATTTAAATGAAATATTGACCCATGTAATCCTTCCCCTAGTCCATGACGATGACTGGTCCATCGGCGTCTGCGGTTCTGGATGTGATTGGAGAGCTGAGAATGTCGATTCTGACTGATGAACAGTTGAGGGACAGTGATGTCATTGGGAAGTGGTTCTCTGGACGTTTGAGAGGGTTCCTGTCATCTGCATCAGGAGAGTTTCTATACTGCCTCAGCAGCAGGAACCTCAGCTGTAACACATACCAGCAAGTGTAAGTATTGAGCTGGAGACTTCGGTCATCTGTATACCCTTTGACTGAATTTTCCCACCTGGGGCTATCATCTTTATGTGGATGTATTTCACATTTCATCTCCCATAATGGGGTGTTTGGGTGAAAAGCATAGTTAAGTCACAATGTTTTGAATTTCTTTTCTTTTTTCTTGTGAGTAAAAAGTCATATAGTGAAGTTGAATTGAGTCCAAAGTAATGGGTAGTGTGGAAGAGAGCTGAAGAAGCGATAGGTAGGGTGGAACTGATGGAGTCAGGGGTGATTTGTGAGAGAAGGGTTCCAGCTAGAGTGAGAGGGAAGATGTGTACGGCTTGGAAATGGTGGCACTGATGAAAAGACAGGAGGCGGAACTAGAGGTGGCAAAATTGAGGATGCCAATGATTACATTGGAGGATTAGCCCAGGTTAGAAGGTTTTGGGATAAAGCAAGAGAGGCGAGGTTTGGATGTTTGTTTGGATATATACGGAGGAGGGATGAGAGGTATATTGGGAGAAGGATGCTGAAGATGGAGCTGCCAGGCAAGAGGAGAAGAGGTAGACCAAAGATGAAGTTTATGAATGAGGAGGGAGACGACATGCAGGTGGCTAGAGTGACCAAGGAAGATGCCGAAAACAGAAGCAGATGGAAACAGATGATGTGGCGCACCCTGATGGGAATTGGCCGAAAAAAAAGAAAGAAGTGAAAACAAGTATTTACGGGGCCAGAGCTCAGCTCTGGACCTGTTTTGTTATTGGCAGTATTCTGTCACTTCTTCTTCTTCTGCCACTTTTCGCAGTTCTGGCTGAACCGTGCAGTCGCTTTTTACGAAACTCGGCCATATGGTAGATGGTCATGAAAAACTATCAAGAAATAATTCTCACAATCTTTCGTCCAAAGGTGGCGCTATAGCACTCAATTGAAAATGGCAACTTTGAACAGGTACAACTCATGCCCTGTTTGACCTACAGCCATGAAACTTGGATACACATATGCGTCTCCTCATGCTGAACAACTTTCACCCTCTTTTGACTTTTGACCTCTGACCTTTAGATCTCCCACCATTTTGAATTATATGAAAAACAGTCATTGGCTCCTAACTTCTGCATTTTTTCACTTATGGAAAATCCGTTGGAATTTTTTGTAGGCAGAGGTCCAAAGTTGAAGTGTTAAACGTTTCGTGCAGATTGCTCAAAAATCCCAGGAGTAGATAGATTTTAACTATTACAGTTTTATGAAAATTATTCATCTGCACCTAAAACATACATGCAGACTCACATTTCTTTGAAACTTTGCAGAAATGTACAGGGTCATTCCAAATATCACTGAAACTAATCTTACTCCAATTGGCCAAAGGGGGGCGCTATAGCAATTCTTTGAAAATGCAAACTTTAAACAGGCATAAGTCATGCCTCGTTTGGCCGAAAGTCGTGAAACTTGCTTACACTTGTGCCTTGACTCATGAGGAACACATGTATCGCTTTGACCAGTAAGCTCCGCCCTTAGATTGTCCGCAATTTTGAGCAGTTTGAAAAATACTTGTTTTTGGCAATTCTGGCTTAACCGTGCATACGCTTTTTACGAAACTCGGCCATATGGTAGATGCACATGAAAAACTATCAAGAAATAATTCTCACACTCATTCGTCAAAGGGTGGCGCTATAGCACTCAATTGAAAGTGCCAACTTTGAACAGGTACAACTCATGCCCTGTTTGACCTACAACCATGACACTTTGATACACACATGTGTCTCTTCATGCCCGACAACTTTCGTGGTCTGACTTTTGACCTCTGACCTTTAGATCACCCACCATTTTGAATTATATGAAAAACAGCCATTGGCTCATAACTTCTGCATTTTTTCACTTATGGAAAATCCGCCGCTTTTGTTTTGTCGGCAAAGGTCCTAAGTTCATGTGTAAAATGTTTCGTGCAGATTACTCAAAAATCCCAGGAGGAAATAGATTTTAACTATTGCAGTTTTATGAAAATTATTCATCTGCCCCTAACACATACATGCAAGACTCACATTTCTTTGAAACGTTGCAGTAATGTAGAGAGTCATTCCAAATATCACTGAAACCAATCTCACTCCAATTGGCCAAAGGGGGGCGCTATAGCAATTTTTTGAAAATGCAAACTTTAAACAGGCAAAAGTCATGCCTCGTTTGGCCGAAAGTCGTGAAACTTGCTTACACTTGTGCCTTGACTCATGAGGAACACATCTATCGCTTTGACCAGTAAGCTCCGCCCTTAGATTGTCCGCAATTTTGAACAGTTTGAAAAACACTTAAACCCAGGATTTTTCAGCTATTTGCGTGAAACTGTATCATCTGTGTGGTCTCCTTTTTCACAGTTCCTTGTCTGTTGGTCCAATGGCGTCTCCCTTAAATGAGTGCCTCACAATCTCACGGTCGCCAGTTCAAGCCTCACTTGATGCAGACTTCATTTAAGTTGAATTGCAAACAACATGACTGTATCAATGAATACATGTGCAAATGGTAAAGATAACCTGAAATGCTTATTTGAGAGTACGCTTTTTCAATGTATGACATACTTCATTCTGAAAATAGCCGATCTACAATCTCAAAACTTTTCAGATAGCAACGTGTTTCTGAGCTTGTAGATCAGCTGCTTTCACTGTTTTCGGTTGCGAGGAGACATACAATTTCTCTATTGGTAAATGGTTTGTGAACGAGTGATCTTAGTGTTGGCTTGGTTCATGACAGAAGGCAAGAGTTTATGATCTTCAACAGACAACATCAGCCTGGACAAAGCTATAGCACTATAGGTAATGTTGAAGCCTATTAGTCCGAAGGTTGAGAATTCGATTCCTGTCAATGGCAATAGGTTGAGATGTCCAATCAATCCATTCTGTTTCCATCTCTCTCTCTCTCTCATCAATCTATTCCGTTTCCATGTCTCTTTTCAATCTATTCCGTTTCCATGTCTCTCTCTCTCTCTCTCTCTCTCTCTCTCTCTCTTTCTCTCTCTTTCCCTCCCTCTCTCTCCAGTTTCCATCTCTCTCTCTCTCTCTCTCTCTCTCTCTCTCTCTCTCTCTCTCTCTCTCTCTCTCTCTCTCTCTCTGTCTCTCTCTCTCTCAGTTTCCATTACTCTCTCTCTCTCCAGTTTCCATGTCTGTCTGTCTGTCTCTCTCTCACTAGACTGAGAGAACGAGAGGAATCCATGGTCTCGAAGGGCGGATCCAAACCCAGGCGCCTGGAGCAAGGCGCGTCCTCCGATTGCTTCACCAATCTATGCTTCTCTCTCTCTCTCTCTCTCTCTCTCTCTCTCTCTCTCTCTCTCTCTCTCTCTCTCTCTCTCTCTCTCTCTCTCTCTCTCTCTCTCTGAGGGTCGGCCATAGCTGAGTGGTTAGTGAGCCCGCCTAGGGAGCCAGAGGCTCTGGTTGAGCTCTGGTCAGCAAATGTGTCGATGAAATGAAATTTGTCCCTGAGCAAGACTCTTAACCCCTAATTGCTCACAGGCCCTCATTGGAAACAAGACCGCAAGGACTTTCATGAACTGACCTGTTAAAGGAATTATCATTTCTCTTTCTCTCTCCTGGCCCCGTATTATCGCTGCTTGCAGCTATATTTTTATTATTGGATCACGGCCAGCGTTTGTGTGATTTATGTCTCGTAGCATTTCGCGTCATTTGCGTTAAGTAATTTGATTTGCGTCGCGTCTCAGGATTTCACGTCATATCCGTGCAGGTAAGTCTTCATCACGTCAGCCCACATCACATAAGTCCATGGTGTAGTGTAGTGTAGTATGTGATGTGGATTGATGTGATGTATGTGTTGTCATTTCACAACACATGCGGGTAAAAATTACATTTGATTTCACGTCGCTTCCGTCATATGCAGGTAAGTCTTCATCACGTCAGCCCACATCACATATGACCGTACACGGGGGCCGTATGTGATGTGTATTGATGTGATGTATGTCTTGTGTTGTGTCATTTCACAACATATGCGGGTAAAACATCATCACGTTACTCCACGTCACATATGAACATATGTGGAGGTATTTGATGCATGTCGTCCTTTACGTCGTGTGTCGTTTCGCGTAATTGTATTGCCGTTGTACCGTTTCAGGCTATTTGCGAGTAAAGCTTCATCACGTCAATCCACATCACATAATAATAATAATAATAATAATAATAACATCACATTACTGGTCGTAGGGTTAGGGTTATATGTGATGTGGATTTATGTGATTTTGTGATTATTTCACGACATTTGCGGATAGCTCGTCATTCACATCGGTCGGCAATTTTTTCTTTTAGGCGAGGTACACGCCGCTGTTTACAGTAGGTCAGAACAGGGAGAGATGTAGGGCCATCATTCATATCATATGCATTTAATGACTGTTGCTTGTGTTGTATGTTGTGTATTAATGTCATTCATAGTGTTGTATATTGTGTACTAATGTCATTCATAGTGTTGTGTACTAATGTCATTCATGCTGTTGCTGTATTGCTGACAAATATTGGCACAATTGATTTTGCGTTGCGTCATTTGCGGTAAAGCTTAATCACGGCAATCCACATCGCATATGACCAGTATGTGATGTGAAGGTGTTTGACGGATGTCGGCATGTGCATCACGTATAGTTACTCGTTATTTGTGCCGTCATTTGCGAGTAAAGCTTCATCACGTCAATCCACATCACATAATAATAATAATAATAATATAATAATATAAACGATACATACAACCATATGACCAGTATGTGATATGGACTTCGTTTCACGTTGTTTGCGTACAATGCTCGTCATTTGGCCGGAGAATAATGAAGAAAATGGACTGATGCTGGACTGAGACTGATGCAGAGAACATGAAACAAAGAATGCTGCTGCCATTGCGTCATATGCGCCTCGTATGATTTATGTCAATCGTTCACAAATGATGTAAATTATACGAGTCTCTCTATCTATCCCTCTCTCTGTCTCTTCATCCCTCATCTCTCTATCTCTCCCCCTGCTAAGTATGTTGGTGAATGTAATGCACATTACAAAGTGCTTTGGTTAAAGGTACTATAGATAAATGCACCATTTAAATTGAAACTTTGAATTGAACTCATAGGCATCAGCTAGCAGCCACTGTGACACTGTGTAAGAGGCAGTTCAGTCACTGTAGACTGTATTACTTCTGGAAAATAAAATAAACATTAGTCATAACTGTGTGATTGCATTCTAAACATTACAGTCATAACTGATGTCATTCAAAATGTGTAAGCTCTATATTTAACAACTACCAGGCATTGTGCTACTGCAGAGGTTCCCAAACCTTTTAGCTCAGGACCCAAACTAGTGAAGATAATAGATTTGCAAGCTCACAACGAGCATGTAAATCTATTTTCACAACCTCTTTTTTTTGTTTTGTTTCTAATTTATTGCTTAGATTTGTTGTTTTCACGAAATAGCACATGTTCTATTTTGCTTGCTTCTTATATGTGCTTTTAATTCATTTTCATTTTACTATTTGACCCCAGAAAAAATAGTCACTGTTTGAATCTGGATCTGAAATTATCAATAATCAAGCAATGGCAAAAACACACTGGAATGTAAACATTTCAGTGTAAAGATTTTCATAACGTTTTAGCTCGAGACCCAAAAGAGAAATGTGATGTCTCCCTGGGACCTAGTGAGAATAGCAGATCTACAAGCTCGGCTTGTAGATCTGCTATTTTCATTACTCTTTTTTTAATATTCTAAATTGAATTTCTTTGATTTTTGTTTTTAAATGTATCGGGTTCTTTTGAAACATAAGAACGTTTTACTACTCTAAATATTGTATTTTATTCATGTAAAACAAATGTAGGATGCTAAAAGGAAAGAGGAATATTCACTGACTGATCTCAAAAACAAATTAAAACTGGCAGAAATAAAGACTCACTCCATAAAAACCTTAAGGAAAACTCCTCAGACAGAGACTAAGAACATATATTTTTATTTTATTTTTTCTATGTTCATAAAGTGCTCCAAGTGCTCAAAGTGAAAAGTGCAGCGACACACATTTAGGTCGTAGGACCATCGTCAGTGCAATTAAAGCTTCATCACGTCAGTCCACATCACATAATGACCGTAATGTAGTGTAGTATGTGATGTGGATTTCTGTGTTGTCATTTGTGGGTAAAACTTCATTATTCATGCAGGTCAATAGGCGAGGCACTGACGATGGTCCTTTGACCCAAACGTTTGCTGCTGCACTTTTCACTTTTAGCACTTGGAGCTCTTTATGAGCATGAACAAATAAAACACTAATATATTTTTTTAGTCTCTGTCTAAGGTGTTTTTCTTAAGGTTTTTGTGGAGTGAGTCTTTTCTTCAACCGGTTTTCCTTTTGTATAAAGATGTTAACATGGCTTCACATTTATGGTCTGTAATGATTAAATTATTACACATTTCTAAATGTTTTTGTTTGGAAGAGTCAAGATTGTATTTCACACTTGTAAGTTCTGTGGATATTTTTGCTTTGTTTTTTTGATGAAAATATGATGTATTGTTTACCCGATGATTAAATGCATTATCAGGTTGTCATAAAAAAAAAAAGTAAAACAAAAAATCCACAGAGCTTTAAAAAGTGTTGAATAAAATAGTTTTTCCTTTAAAAACAATCTTAATTGTGAACTACATTTTGCTCATGTACAGAGCGTTAATCGATAGGGTTATGTTTTGATGTTGTAGATCTTTGATTTGATTGAATACTTTATTAACAGGTTTGGGGCGGGGGAGGGGGTATTTACTCATGACCCAAGAAAATGTGTCCACGACCCACCATTGAGTCCCGAACCATAACTTGGGAAACAGCGGACCAGGGTCCATTTGTTGCCTTAAATGTATGAGGTTCTTTTGAAATATGAGAACTTTTTATTTCTGTAAGTGTTTAATTTTTAAAAAATGTAGGAAACTTAAAGGAAAAAGAGAAAGATTGATAGACAGATTAAGAAAATCTATTTTTGTTTTATTTGTTTCATGATCATAAAGTGATCCAAGTGCTCAAAGTGAAAAGTGCAGCAACACACATTTAGGTCATAAGACCATCGTCAGTGCTATATCATCAGATCTAATCATTTGCGGTTAAAGCTTCATTACGTCAATCCACATCACATAATGACCATAGTGTGTGTCTGGTGTAGTGTAGTGTAGTATGTGATGTGGATTTATGTCTCGTATCATTTTGCGTAATTTGATTTGCGTCTCGTCTTATCATTTCACGTCACTTATAAGTCATTTGCAGGTAAGTCTTCATCACGTCAGTCCACATCAAATATGACCATAGGCGCTGTATGTGATGTGGATTTATGTGTTGTCATTTGCGGGTAAAGCTTCATTATTCACAGCGGTCAGTAGTTGATGCACTGATAATGGTCCTTTGACCCAAACGTTTGCTGTTGCACTTTTCACTTTTAGCACTTGGAGCTCTTTATGAGCATAAAAAATTAAAACACTAATATATTTACTTAGTCTCTGTCTAGGAGTTTTCCGTAAGGTTTTTGTGGAGTGAGTCTTTTCTTCAATCGGTTTTTATTTTTTTTAAAGATGTTCACATAGCTACCCATTTATGGTCTGTAAATTATTACATTATTACAAATTTTAAAAATATAAAATTGGTTGGAGGAGTCAAGATTTTATTTCACACTTGTAAGTTTTGTGGACATTTTTGTTTTTTGATAACAAATATGATCTATATGTCATTTACCCGATTAAAAGCATTATCAGGTTTTTATTAAAACAAAGTAAAACAATGTCCACAGAGCTTTAAAAAGTGTTAAATAAAATAAAGTTCCTCTAAAAATGTCAATCTTAATTGTGAAACTTAATTACATGTTGCTCATGTACTTAATCCATAGGGTTAGGTTTTCATCTGCCGTAGTTGTAGATCTTTAATTAAATGTTCATTTCTGCTGTAGTTGTAGATCTTTGAAATGTGTAAATCAGTGGTTCTCAACCTTATTCTGGATCTGACCACTTAACATGGCAGCCGTGTTAAGTGGACAGATGGGTGGGCCTTTCCAGAGCATGCTTTAAAGACCAATCAATCCATTGGTACTAACTTAGTATAAATTATTTATTTATTATAACTTTTTTATATTAAATCTTAATGTTTTTGCCAAATATTTAGGAGGAGAACCACTGGTTTAAATTTCAACTAAATGGAAGTTGTATGTTAAACAAATGATTCCCCTACTCTATGGAATTGCTTTTCTTTTTTGAATTTACTTTATGAAATTAGTTTGAGCTTGTAGATCTTCACTCCTGTAGATTTTCATTATTTTCTTTTCTTCATGGAATTTCTTATTTCGCATTTTCTTAAATGACATTATTTTGAATGTTTTTCTTTATTTTGTGACATTGATCTTGTAGATCGGCTATTTTCACTTTTTATAATGTTTTTTGGACATCAACAATATTCCAATATGTCATATCTAATCCATTCAGAACAAACCAATGTCATTTCAAATGTATTTAATACATTACGATGTTCAATGAACCGTAATCCACAGGCCAATAACCTGCTGGAAGCTTTGATTGAATACTTAATTAACAGGTTGGGGGGGGGAGGGGGTTATTTACTCATGACCCAAGAAAATGTGTCCACGACCCATTATTGAGTCCCGACCCATAACTTGGGAAACAGTGGACAAGGGTCCATTTTGTTCCATGTTTCCTTAAATATATGAGGTTCCTTTGAAAAATAACGTTTTATTTCTGTACATTTCTTTCTTTTTTTTTTATTGTAGGAAACTAAAAGGAAAAAGAGGAATATTTACTGACTGTAGCTGGTCTCAAAAACAAAGCAAAACTGGCAGAAAAAAAGACTCCTTCCACAAACTCCTTAGACGGAGACAAAGAAAAGCTATTTTTATTTTATTCGTTTCATGATCATAAAGTGCTCCAAGGGATCAAAGTGAAAAGTGCAGCAGCAAACATTTAGGTCATAGGACCATCGTCAGTGCTATATCATCAGATCTAATCATTTGCGGTTAAAGCTTCATTACGTCAGTCCACATCACATAATGACCCTAGTGTATGTCTGGTGTAGTGTAGTGTAGTGTAGTATGTGATGTGGATTTATGTCTCGTTTCATTTTGCGTAATTTGATTTGCGTCTCGTCTTATCATTTCACGTCACTTCAGTCATGTGCAGGTAAGTCTTCATCACGTCAGTCCACATCACATATGACCATAGGCGCTGTATGTGATGTGGATTTATGTGTTGTCATTTGCGGGTAAAGCTTCATTATTCACGGCTGTCAGTAGGCGAGGCACTGACGATGGTCCTTTGACCCAAAAGTTTGCTGCTGCACTTTTCACTTAGCTCTTGGAGCGCTTTATGAGCATGAACAAATAAAATGCAAATATATTTTCTTAATCTCTGTCTAAGGAGTTTTCCTTAAAGTTTGTGTGGAGTGAAAACAGGGCTACCTATTTATGGCCTGTTCATAGATTTTCCATGGCCAGTCATTTGGGATCAATAAAAGTAGGACAAAAGTCTGTTATTCTAGTCCGGACTTGTCCTTTAACATGGCAACCTTGTTAAGTGGATAAACTAAATTGGTAAATGGATGAACTGTGACGGGATAGATGAGGGAGGTCAGCAAGAGGTTTTTTTTGTGCGAATATTAATTTGAATATCTGTTAGTTTATTGTATCTTATCTGTATTTTGTTTTAGTTTTTCTCCTTTTTTATTGTAATGTTAATTATTGACATGTATTTTGGGTTATTGTTTTCCTGTTTTCTTCTTGGTCGTCATGACTTCATAGGCTTGTCAAAATTACATAATAGCATTGGAAATTATGTAATATTTGCACAAAAAAGATTTCAGTTGTAATGTATGTTTTGTTTTAACTTCCATTTACTGTATTTGAATGTGATTGTATTCTATGTATGTGTTTACCTTGTTTATTGTGAGTCACTCTGGACAAAGAGTATAGATGAATATCTACATTGAAAATTGTGAAGTGACTTTACTGTTGAAATGTAAATGAGTGAATGTTACCATGATTTGTAAATAACAACATAAAAACAAAGGCTCTGGTGTGGTTCTCCTGGTTTACCGGGATGGGGTTCAATTCCCTGCAGTGCCCTACTCATAGTGTTGTATTTACCATTTTATATTGTCTGTTTTATTTATGTTCATAGTGTTGTATTTACCCTTTATGGTTTTATGTTTTATTCTTTATGTTCATTGTGTTGTATTTACCCTTACATGGTTTGTTTAATTCTTTGTTCATAGTGTTGTATTTCCCCTTATGTGGTTTATTTTATCTTTATGTTCATAATGTTGTATTTACCCTTACATGGTTTGTTTTATTCTTTATGTTCATTGTGTAGGGTTGGGATCCTTCATTATCATTATAATTGTTGATGACCAAATGGACCATTACAGGTCTGTAACTCTTTAGTGTACAAATGGAACCAAATGGACCCGTTATGGTGGTCCTTGAAACGTAAAAGTTTGAGGACCACTGGTATTGTAATGGTTTATCAGACGTGAAGTCCACACACCAGCTCTTACAGTGTGATGGATACGGTTCCAAATGCTAACGCAGCTACAAGCTCTTAGCCTGTCTCAAAGTGGGGTCCTTGGGGGGATTTCAGGGGGTTCCCAGCTAGAGTAGTTAAGGTAGCATCATAAACATTTTAACCACTTTATCTATTCCATACGCCCACCGAGACCCCAGCCGTTGCGCGGGGCCTACAGTACGTGTGTCTGTCTTTGTGTTAGTGTCGCTGTAGCACAGAGTGGGCTGGATCATGGGATTCTGTTGTTTGCAAAGAGGCGTTGTGAATATTGGCTCATTGCATTGCTACTCTACTCCGCCTACTCTACACACCCTCTATCTATCTCAGTAACTGAGACCGAATTGGCCAGATTCGGTTTCAGTTACTAAGGTGGTGACTGGATTTGAACCAGGACACTCCTACAAGTTATTCTACGGATATCGGTCAATTTATCCGCTGCTCCAATTTACCGGGGACTTGACGTTAGTGGGAATCGAACCCAGGACCGCTCGGTCCTGGGTTGAACTGGATTTGAACCAGCACACTCCTACAAGTTATTCTACGGATATCAGTCAATTTATCCGTTGCCCCAAGTTACCGGGGACACTTGCCTCGAGTGGGAATCGAACCCACTCAAGTCAAGTCATGTTATTGGACAGACGCTCTACCAGTTGAGCTATGCTGTTGGCTGAGAGTTACAGGTTTCCTGGTGGTTTTAACTTGTTTTTCTAGAAGTTAGTCTGCAAAGGGAAGCATCACTAAGGATATCAGTCAATTTATCCGTTGCCTCAAGTTACCGGGGACACTTGACTCGAGTGGGAACCGAACCCACTCAAGTCAAGTCATGTTATTGGACAGACGCTCTACCAGTTGAGCTAAGTTGTTGGCTGAGAGTTACAGGTTTGCAGGTGGTTTTAACTTGTTTTTCTAGAAGTTAGTCTGCAAAGGAAAGCATCAAAGTAAAGACACCAGTGGGATTGAACTCATGGCCTCTGTATCATGTATACTGCGTCTCAACCCATTGAGCTAACAGATGGCTGACAAGTACAGCCTTCCTGGTACTTTTCACTTGATCTTCTGGAAGCCAGTCTGCAAAGGAAAGAATCATAGGAAAGACATCAATGGGATTTGAACTCATGGCCTCTGGATCATGAATACTGCGTCTCAACCCATTGAGCTAACAGATGGCTGACAAGTACAGCCTTCCTGGTACTTTTCACTTGATCTTCTGGAAGCCAGTCTGCAAAGGAAAGAATCATAGGAAAGACATCAATGGGATTTGAACTCATGGCCTCTGGATCATGAATACTGCGTCTCAACCCATTGAGCTAACAGATGGCTGACAAGTACAGCCTTCCTGGTAGTTTTCTGTTGATCTTCTGGAAGCCAGTCTGCAAAGGAAAGAATCATAGGAAAGACATCAATGGGATTTGAACTCATGGCCTCTGGATCATGTATACTGCGTCTCAACCCATTGAGCTAACAGTTGGATGACAAATATAGCCTTCCTGGTAGTTTTCACTTGATCTTCTGGAAGCCAGTCTGCAAAGGAAAGAATCATAGGAAAGACATCAATGGGATTTGAACTCATGGCCTCTGGATCATGTATACTGCGTCTCAACCCATTGAGCTAACAGTTGGATGACAAATATAGCCTTCCTGGTAGTTTTCATTTGTTTTCTGGAAGCCAGTCTGCAAAGGAAAGAATCATAAGAAAGACATCAATGGGATTTGAACTCATGGCCTCTGGATCATGAATACTGCATCTCAACCCATTGAGCTAACAGATGGCTTACAAGTACAGCCTTCCTGGTGCTTTGACTTGAACAACAAACAAGACAAATAACTTTAAAAAAATGTGTTACAGCATAAATATAAATCTTTTTCATGGGGGGCCCTGACACTACATCTTTTCACATTGGGGTCCACTGCCCAAATACATGTCAATTTGGGGGGTTGACAACAAAACGTTTCAGAACCACAGATTCCAAGGAAACTGCTGTAGGTGAATGGATAGAGTCACTGACTAGTGAGCCGCAGGTATCAGGTTCAAGCCTCAGCTACAGCAGCAAGTCAGGATGTCAAATCAAATAGGTATTATTAGGAGTGAAATGGTTGTGTTTCTTCACCCCAACTGCACATGACATCAGTTTACATGTACGTTATTTTCAGTGATGAAGACAAACCGCACAGACGTTCACTGTACTTTAGTACATTTTGTAAACTTATGACTCTGAGTAGAGTATAGCCTGACTTAAACAAACAAATAACAAATTAGTATAGTCAGATTATTTTTTACACAATTTACATTTTGTAATCAAACTACCGAAACGAAAGTTGGTCACCACCGAAACGAAAGTTAAATCCGAAATAATCACTAAGTGTGGAGGCCAAAATCGTCCCCCCAAAAGCCTGTTAGGAGTACGTTTCAGGCAATTTAGAGTTGATTGGTAGTACTTTGTAGTGACTTTTTTGGTCCCTAACACCACGAATGGTTTACATACTCTTTATGAATGTCTTACGCATCATTTGCTTAACATGAATGATAATTCTAGTAATTGTTTGGTGTCTGCATTTATGAAAGCCAGGTAGTTTGCAACAGGTAAGGAGAAAGTCCACATTAACAGACAGTCATAAATGATGAACTGTCTTCACTTTACTGTAGGGCACATAATAACATGTACAAAGGATTTATAGATATTTTAGGAATGTTTTACAAAGCATGTTAAACATGAACAAACACATTAACAGACAGTTGTAAATGATGAACTGTCTTCACTTTACTATAGGGCACATAATAACATGTACTAAGGATTTATAGATACTTTAGGAATGTTTAACAAAGCATATGTTAAACATGAACAAGCTACCAATAGCTTGTATATATTATGTAACATCAGTTACAAATGATTTAATAATCATTTACAGATGTATTATACATAGCTTATTCATGAATAGTTACTAATACCTTTATAGATGATTTGTAACCGTAGTTATAAAGGTTTTAGTAATCATTGACGAATGTCAATAAACAGGTTGTTAATGATTTGTTAATAGTCTACAAACTGCTTATAAACGTTTATAAATGCTTTATAACGGGTCATTATTGTAAAGTGCTACCAAAATTATTAATGGCTGCTTTCATGTACACATTAAATGCTTTAGAATGGGTCGTTACAAATGATTTAATAATCTTTTACAGATGTATATAAATGGCTTATTCATGAATAGTTCACTACTTACTAATACTTTACAAATGATTTGTAACTGTAGTTATAAAGGTTTTAGTAATAATTTACGAATGTCAACAAACAGGTTGTTAATGATTTGTTAATAGTCTACAAACTACTTATAAACGTTTATAAATGCTTTATAACGGGTCATTATTGTAAAGTGCTACCAAAATTATTAATGGCTGCTTTCATGTACACATTGAAATTACTATCCTGCAATAGCAGAGAGTTAAAGCGCCAAAAAAAATAATGCTTTGGGAAGGGACCATTTAAAAGACTTGGAATCAATGAGAAAAAAATCGATGCGTGCATGTGATTTATGAGCATGTGAGAAAAACAAGTATTCTTTATCGGTAGGGTGCTGTATTCTCCATATATCAACTAAATTAAGGGAGTTAATCAAGTTGTTCATGGTGCAGCTAAAGTAGTTAATGTAGCATCATAAACATTTTAACCACTTTATCCATTTATATGTTTGCTATTCAAAATAGCAGATCTGCACGCTCACAGCGCGTCACTTTGTGCCGCGCTGCGAGCTTGGACATCTGCTATTTTTGAACATTTTCGCACTCTTGTCCCCCGACGGCCAGGACCCGCTCGCCTCTTTCGCCGTTTCCATGCTATGATCCCTGCCGAGACAAAGGGAAGATCTCTCTTTTCCGCGAAAAAGTCCGGAATTCTGTGTGCGATCGCTGTGCTGATGTCCAGAAGTGCTTGTCTGTCATAACTCTGTCGGAGTTTCTGTAGGAAAAAAAAGGCTTAAAAAACTAAAAAGGAAAAACGTGTGTACGGAAGCAGCCTTCCCCCTCCATTGGAGCTCCCATATAATGGGAATTCAATACCCATAATTCTAGTTCCACATGTGTACTTTTTATAGAATGTCAGAAGACAGAGCCTCGCAGCGTAAAGAATAGTTATACCCTTCCAGTCAGAGCTCCTATGTCTTGAAGGACCCTATGTCCGTCCCGATAGAGCGAGCTTATTTATAGAAGTACAAGTAACTAAAAAGTTTCAGTTCTGAATACATCTGACACTTGAGTTTGGTCATGCATATATAGAAGTACAATTAACTAAAAAAGTTCAAGTTCTGAATACTTAACTTTAATACAAACTTTTTAGGTAAATGATTGCCTGAAAAGGTATTTATACTTTTACTTAAGTAAAACATTTGAGTACTGGAACACTATAAATGAAGCTGATAAATGGGTACTGTCTCCGGATTGGCTGAGTTTTTGTCACCTACCTGAACATATATTTTCTGTTTATTAAAGAGCTGGAGAGACATGGAGACTCCTGTTACTGAACAAACACAAGTTGAAAATAACTTTATAATTAACTTTTTATTCTGGGGCGAAACATTCGTCAAAAATAGATCTACAAGGCTATACAAGCCCGTAACGTAGTGAGCTTGTAGATCTTCATTTGTTGTTTATGGTTTATTGTTGTTGAAGGCAACTGTTCAGCTCATCACATTAAGACTTATTTAAGGCAACCACCACCATTGTATTGTGAAGTAACTGAAGTATAATTCTGTAGTAAATTCTGAAGAACAGCAACGAAACCTGTGATCAGTGTTGCCATGTCTGCTTGTTATAAGTGACTTTGGGCTTGTTTGTTTGCAAAGTGGCTTATAAATAGTGGTGGTCGTCGTTTTTTGGGCTTGTTTCTAAAGTGTAGTTGCTTATTTGGGCTTCCTTCCTAAATGTTGTTTAAAACAGTCGTTCTCAAACTTGTCACTTTGAAGAAGATAGTCTGTTTACAGACTTATCTTCAACCTGTAAATAAGTCAAGAAGCAAAAGACACTGGTATGGAACTCCTGATTTACTAGGATGGGGTTCAATTCCCTGCGGTGTCTGCTGATTGCAGGTCAAAATTGTATTTATACTGTAAGTATAGTTTAATTTAAAGCTTAAAAGTGTATTGATAAGTGCAAGTTACATGTAGTAATTTGAAGGTTGTGTGTAAACATGTATTAAAGTGTACGTATCTATGTACTAAATTATTGTCAGCAACAGCCAAGAACACAGGAGTCTATGCCTATTACAGCACTAGACCCCAGGGAGACAGACACATGCTGATTTGCCATTTCCAGGATTTGATTTCCAGGATTTGAGTCTTGAGTCCCAAGACTCGAGACCCAAAAGAGTCTTGAGTCGAACCAATTACTCCCGCGGAGACATCAAATTTCTCTTTTGGGCCTTGAGTCTTGGGACTCAAGGCCCAAAAGAGAAATTTGATGGCTCCGCGGGAGTAATTGGTTCGACTCAAGACCTTGAGTCTTGGGACTCAAGGTCCAGAAGAGAAATTTGATGTCTCCGCGGGAGCCTCTGTCTCGACTCAAGACCCAAAAGAGAAATTTGATGTCTCCCCGGAATCATACGAGGAAGTAAAGTGTATAATATGCAAGAAAGGAAACATGGCCGCAATAAATGGATCCAGGGAGAAAGCGTGGCAAAGTATTGCCGAAAAATTAAATGAACAAGTCTTCCAAAAATCCAGGAATTAGTCATGCCCAGAGTATGTAATGGTTTCGAGACAGAGGCTCCCTCGGAGACATCAAATTTCTCTTCTGGGCCTTGAGTCCCAAGACTCAAGGTCTTGAGTCGAACCAATTACTCCCGCAGAGACATCAAATTTCTCTTTTGGGCCTTGAGTCTTGGGACTCAAGGCCCAAAAGAGAAATTTGATGTCTCCGCGGGAGTAATTGGTTCGACTCAAGACTCTTTTGGGTCTTGAGTCTTGGGACTCAAGACTCAAATCCTGGAAATCAAATCCTGGAAATGGCAAATCAGCATGTGTCTGTCTCCCTGGGGTCTAGTGCTGTAATAGGGATATACTCCTGTGTTCTTGGCTGACAATAAGGCCACTTGTAAAGTGCATGAGCCAAATGCCTTTAATTCATTTGGTGGAATGACCCATCATGTTCAGTTAATGTCAATGTACAAAGGTCAGTGTGCTTGGTTAGCAAACCACTTAAGGGTAAATACAACACTATGAAAATATAATACTCTGGTACTGACTAAGTAGTGGTTTAGTACTTTGTAGTGACTTTTTTTTTGGTCCCTAACATTCATCGAGCTCTGGACTTAGTCAATTTATTTTTTCACCATTGGGTCACTACCGAAACGAAAGTTGGTCACTACCGAAACGAAAGTTAAATCTGAAAAAATCACTAAGTGTGGAGGCCAAAATCGTCCCCCCAAAAACCTGTTAGGAGTACGTTTCAGGCAATTTAGAGTTGATTGGTAGTACTTTGTAGTGACTTTTTTTTTGGTCCCTAACATTCATCGAGCTCTGGACTTAGTCAATTTATTTTTTCACCATTGGGTCACTACCGAAACGAAAGTTGGTCACTACCGAAACGAAAGTAAAATCTGAAAAAATCACTAAGTGTGGAGGCCAAAATCGTCCCCCCAAAAACCTGTTAGGAGTACGTTTCAGGCAATTTAGAGTTGATTGGTAGTACTTTGTAGTGACTTTTTTTTTGGTCCCTAACATTCATCGAGCTCTGGACTTGGTAATTTTTTTTTCGTTTCGGTAGTGACACCATTGTGTCACTACCGAAACGAAGTTAAATCCGAAAAAATCACTAAGTGTGGAGGCCAAAATTGTTCCCCAAAAAACCTGTTAGGAGTACGTTTCAGGCAATTTAAAGTTGATTGGTAGTAGGCCTACTTTGTAGTGACTTTTTTTTTGGTCCCTAACATTCATCGAGCTCTGGACTTGGTAAAAAAAAAATCGTTTCGGTAGTGACACCATTGTGTCACTACCGAAACGAAGTTAAATCCGAAAAAATCACTAAGTGTGGAGGCCAAAATTGTTCCCCCAAAAACCTGTTAGGAGTACGTTTCAGGCAATTTAAAGTTGATTGGTAGTGACTTTTTTTTGGGTCCCTAACATTCATCGAGCTCTGGACTTAGTAATTTTTTTTCCGTTTCGGTAGTGACACAATGGTGTCACTACCGAAACGGGGAAAAAAATTGTTCCCCCAAAAACCTGTTAGAAGTACGTTTCAGGCAATTTAAAGTTGATTGGTAGTGACTTTTTTTTTGGTCCCTAACATTCATCGAGCTCTGGACTTAGTCATTTTTTTTTTCCGTTTCGGTAGCGACACAATGGTGTCGCTACCGAAACGAAAAAACATTTTTTCCCCCAAAAACCTGTTAGGAGTACGTTTCAGGCAATTTAAAGTTGATTGGTAGTGACTTTTTTTTTGGTCCCTAACATTCATCGAGCTCTGGACTTAGTAATTTTTTTTCCGCTTCGGTAGAAACGAAAAAAAAATTGTTCCCCCAAAAACCTGTTAGGAGTACGTTTCAGGAAATTTAAAGTTGATTGGTAGTGACTTTTTTTTTGGTCCCTAACATTCATCGAGCTCTGGACTTAGTACATTTTTTCCCGTTTCGGTAGTGACACAATGGTGTCGCTACCGAAACGGAAAAAAAATTGTTCCCCCAAAAACCTGTTAGGAGTACGTTTCAGGAAATTTAAAGTTGATTGGTAGTGACTTTTTTTTTGGTCCCTAACATTCATCGAGCTCTGGACTTAGTAATTTTCTTTCCGTTTCGGTAGTGACACAATGGTGTCGCTACCGAAACGAAAAAAAAATTGTTCCCCCAAAAACCTGTTAGGAGTATGTTTCAGGCAATTTAAAGTTGATTGGTAGTGACTTTTTTTTTGGTCCCTAACATTCATTGAGCTCTGGACTTAGTAATTTTTTTTCCGCTTCGGTAGTGACACAATGGGGGGGAACAATTTTTTTTCTGTTTTCGTCACTCGTCACTTTTCGTCACTACCGAAACGGGAAAAAAAAATCACAAAAAAATCACTACCAATCAGCTTTAAATTGCCTGAAACGTGCTCCTAACAGGTTTTTGGGGGAACAATTTTTTTTCTGTTTTCGTCACTCGTCACTTTTCGTCACTACCGAAACGGAAAAAAAAATTCACAAAAGAAATCACTACCAATCAGCTTTAAATTGCCTGAAACGTGCTCCTAACAGGTTTTTGGGGGAACAATTTTATTTCTGTTTTCGTCACTCGTCACTTTTCGTCACTACCGAAACAGAAAAAAAAATTCACAAAAAAATCACTACCAATCAGCTTTAAATTGCCTGAAACGTGCTCCTAACAGGAGGCCAAAATTGTTCCCCCAAAAACCTGTTAGGAGTACGTTTCAGGCAATTTAAAGTTGATTGGTAGTGACATTTTTTTTGGTCCCTAACATTCATCGAGCTCTGGACTTAGTCATTTTTTTTCCGTTTCGGTAGCGACACAATGGTGTCGCTACCGAAACGAAAAAAAAAATGTTCCCCCAAAAACCTGTTAGGAGTACGTTTCAGGCAATTTAAAGCTGATTGGTAGTGACTTTTTTTTTGGTCCCTAACATTCATCGAGCTCTGGACTTAGTAATTTTTTTTCCGCTTCGGTAGTGACACAATGGTGTCACTACCGAAACGAAAAAAAAATTGTTCCCCCAAAAACCTGTTAGGAGTACGTTTCAGGAAATTTAAAGTTGATTGGTAGTGACTTTTTTTTTGGTCCCTAACATTCATCGAGCTCTGGACTTAGTAATTTTCTTTCCGTTTCGGTAGTGACACAATGGTGTCGCTACCGAAACGGAAAAAAAATTGTTCCCCCAAAAACCTGTTAGGAGTATGTTTCAGGCAATTTAAAGTTGATTGGTAGTGACTTTTTTTTTGGTCCCTAACATTCATCGAGCTCGGGACTTAGTAATTTTTTTTCCGCTTCGGTAGTGACACAATGGGGGGAACAATTTTTTTTCTGTTTTCGTCACTCGTCACTTTTCGTCACTACCGAAACGGGAAAAAAAAATCACAAAAAAATCACTACCAATCAGCTTTAAATTGCCTGAAACGTGCTCCTAACAGGTTTTTGGGGGAACATTTTTTTTTCTGTTTTCGTCACTCGTCACTTTTCGTCACTACCGAAACTGAAAAAAAAAATCACAAAAAAATCACTACCAATCAGCTTTAAATTGCCTGAAACGTGCTCCTAACAGGTTTTTGGGGGAACAATTTTTTTTCTGTTTTCGTCACTCGTCACTTTTCGTCACTTTTCGTCACTACCGAAACGAAAAAAAAATTGTTCCCCCAAAAACCTGTTAGGAGTATGTTTCAGGCAATTTAAAGTTGATTGGTAGTGACTTTTTTTTTGGTCCCTAACATTCATTGAGCTCTGGACTTAGTAATTTTTTTTCCGCTTCGGTAGTGACACAATGGGGGGGAACAATTTTTTTTCTGTTTTCGTCACTCGTCACTTTTCGTCACTACCGAAACGGGAAAAAAAAATCACAAAAAAATCACTACCAATCAGCTTTAAATTGCCTGAAACGTGCTCCTAACAGGTTTTTGGGGGAACAATTTTTTTTCTGTTTTCGTCACTCGTCACTTTTCGTCACTACCGAAACGGAAAAAAAAATTCACAAAAGAAATCACTACCAATCAGCTTTAAATTGCCTGAAACGTGCTCCTAACAGGTTTTTGGGGGAACAATTTTATTTCTGTTTTCGTCACTCGTCACTTTTCGTCACTACCGAAACAGAAAAAAAAATTCACAAAAAAATCACTACCAATCAGCTTTAAATTGCCTGAAACGTGCTCCTAACAGGAGGCCAAAATTGTTCCCCCAAAAACCTGTTAGGAGTACGTTTCAGGCAATTTAAAGTTGATTGGTAGTGACATTTTTTTTGGTCCCTAACATTCATCGAGCTCTGGACTTAGTCATTTTTTTTCCGTTTCGGTAGCGACACAATGGTGTCGCTACCGAAACGAAAAAAAAAATGTTCCCCCAAAAACCTGTTAGGAGTACGTTTCAGGCAATTTAAAGCTGATTGGTAGTGACTTTTTTTTTGGTCCCTAACATTCATCGAGCTCTGGACTTAGTAATTTTTTTTCCGCTTCGGTAGTGACACAATGGTGTCACTACCGAAACGAAAAAAAAATTGTTCCCCCAAAAACCTGTTAGGAGTACGTTTCAGGAAATTTAAAGTTGATTGGTAGTGACTTTTTTTTTGGTCCCTAACATTCATCGAGCTCTGGACTTAGTAATTTTCTTTCCGTTTCGGTAGTGACACAATGGTGTCGCTACCGAAACGGAAAAAAAATTGTTCCCCCAAAAACCTGTTAGGAGTATGTTTCAGGCAATTTAAAGTTGATTGGTAGTGACTTTTTTTTTGGTCCCTAACATTCATCGAGCTCGGGACTTAGTAATTTTTTTTCCGCTTCGGTAGTGACACAATGGGGGGAACAATTTTTTTTCTGTTTTCGTCACTCGTCACTTTTCGTCACTACCGAAACGGGAAAAAAAAATCACAAAAAAATCACTACCAATCAGCTTTAAATTGCCTGAAACGTGCTCCTAACAGGTTTTTGGGGGAACATTTTTTTTTCTGTTTTCGTCACTCGTCACTTTTCGTCACTACCGAAACTGAAAAAAAAAATCACAAAAAAATCACTACCAATCAGCTTTAAATTGCCTGAAACGTGCTCCTAACAGGTTTTTGGGGGAACAATTTTTTTTCTGTTTTCGTCACTCGTCACTTTTCGTCACTTTTCGTCACTACCGAAACGGAAAAAAAAATTCACAAAAAAATCACTACCAATCAGCTTTAAATTGCCTGAAACGTGCTCCTAACAGGTTTTTGGGGGAACAATTTTTTTTTCTGTTTTCGTCACTCGTCACTTTTCGTCACTACCGAAACGGAAAAAAAAATCACAAAAAAATCACTACCAATCAGCTTTAAATTGCCTGAAACGTGCTCCTAACAGGTTTTTGGGGGAACAATTTTTTTTCTGTTTTCGTCACTCGTCACTTTTCGTCACTACCGAAACGGGAAAAAAAAATCACAAAAAAATCACTACCAATCAGCTTTAAATTGCCTGAAACGTGCTCCTAACAGGTTTTTGGGGGAACATTTTTTTTCTGTTTTCGTCACTCGTCACTTTTCGTCACTACCGAAAAGGAAAAAAAAAATCACTACCAATCAGCTTTAAATTGCCTGAAACGTGCTCCTAACAGTTTTTTGGGGGAACAATTTTTTTTCTGTTTTTGTCACTCGTCACTTTTCGTCACTACCGAAACGAAAGAAAAAAAAATCACAAAACAATCACTACCAATCAGCTTTAAATTGCCTGAAACGTGCTCCTAACAGGTTTTTGGGGGAACAATTTTGTTTCTGTTTTCGTCACTCGTCACTTTTCGTCACTACCGAAACGGAAAACACCATGTTAGGAGCACGTTTCAGGCAATTTAAAGCTGATTGGTAGTGATTTTTCTGTGAATTTTTTTTCCCGTTTCGGTAGTGACGAAAAGTGAAGAAAACAGAAAAAAAATTGTTCCCCCAAAAACCTGTTAGGAGTACGTTTCAGGCAATTTAAAGCTGATTGGTAGTGATTTTTTTGAGATTTTTTTTTCCCGTTTCGGTAGTGACGAAAAGTGACGAGTGACGAAAACAGAAAAACAATTGTTCCCCCAAAAACCTGTTAGGAGCACGTTTCAGGCAATTTAAAGCTGATTGGTAGTGATTTTTTTGTGAATTTTTTTCCCGTTTCGGTAGTGACGAAAAGTTACGAGTGACGAAAACAGAAAAAAAAATGTTCCCCAAAAAACCTGTTAGGAGCACGTTTCAGGCAATTTAAAGCTGATTGGTAGTGATTTTTTTGTGATTTTTTTTTTTCCGTTTCGGTAGTGACGAAAAGTGACGAGTGACGAAAACAGAAAAAAAAATGTTCCCCCAAAAACCTGTTAGGACACGTTTCAGGCAATTTAAAGCTGATTGGTAGTGTTTTTTTTGTGAATTTTTTTTCCCGTTTCGGTAGTGACGAAAAGTGACGAGTGACGAAAACAGAAAAAAAATGTTGCCCCAAAAACCTGTTAGGAGCACGTTTCAGGTAATTTAAAGCTGATTGGTAGTGATTTTTTTGTGATTTTTTTTTTCCGTTTCGGTAGTGACGACTAGTGACGAGTGACGAAAACAGAAAAAAAAAATTTCCCCCAAAAACCTGTTAGGAGCACGTTTCAGGCAATTTAAAGCTGATTGGTAGTGATTTTTTTTTTCCGTTTCGGTAGTGACGACTAGTGACGAGTGACGAAAACAGAAAAAAAATTGTTCCCCCAAAAACCTGTTAGGAGCACGTTTCAGGCAATTTAAAGCTGATTGGTAGTGATTTTTTTTTTCCGTTTCGGTAGTGACGAAAAGTGACGAGTGACGAAAACAGAAAAAAAATTGTTGCCCCAAAAACCTGTTAGGAGCACGTTTCAGGCAATTTAAAGCTGATTGGTAGTGATTTTTTTGTGATTTTTTTTCCCGTTTCGGTAGTGACGAAAAGTGACGAGTGACGAAAACAGAAAAAAAATTGTTCCCCCAAAAACCTGTTAGGGGCACGTTTCAGGCAATTTAAAGCTGATTGGTAGTGATTTTTTTGTGAATTTTTTTTTCCGTTTCGGTAGTGACGACTAGTGACGAGTGACGAAAACAGAAAAAAAATTGTTCCCCCAAAAACCTGTTAGGAGCACGTTTCAGGCAATTTAAAGCTGATTGGTAGTGATTTTTTTGTGATTTTTTTTTTCCGTTTCGGTAGTGACGAAAAGTGACGAGTGACGAAAACAGAAAACAAATTGTTCCCCCAAAAACCTGTTAGGAGTACGTTTCACGCAATTTAAAGCTGATTGGTAGTGATTTTTTTGGATTTTTTTTTTCCGTTTCGGTAGTGACGACTAGTGACGAGTGACGAAAACAGAAAAAAAAATGTTCCCCCAAAAACCTGTTAGGAGCACGTTTCAGGCAATTTAAAGCTGATTGGTAGTGATTTTTTTTTTCCGTTTCGGTAGTGACGACTAGTGACGAGTGACGAAAACAGAAAAAAAATTGTTCCCCCAAAAACCTGTTAGGAGCACGTTTCAGGCAATTTAAAGCTGATTGGTAGTGATTTTTTTGTGATTTTTTTTTTTCCGTTTCGGTAGTGACGAAAAGTGACGAGTGACGAAAACAGAAAAAAAATTGTTGCCCCAAAAACCTGTTAGGAGCACGTTTCAGGCAATTTAAAGCTGATTGGTAGTGATTTTTTTTTTTCGTTTCGGTAGTGACGACTAGTGACGAGTGACGAAAACAGAAAAAAAATTGTTCCCCCAAAAACCTGTTAGGAGCACGTTTCAGGCAATTTAAAGCTGATTGGTAGTGATTTTTTTGTGATTTTTTTTTTTCCGTTTCGGTAGTGACGAAAAGTGACGAGTGACGAAAACAGAAAAAAAAATGTTGCCCCAAAAACCTGTTAGGAGCACGTTTCAGGCAATTTAAAGCTGATTGGTAGTGATTTTTTTTTTTCGTTTCGGTAGTGACGACTAGTGACGAGTGACGAAAACAGAAAAAAAAATGTTCCCCCAAAAACCTGTTAGGAGCACGTTTCAGGCAATTTAAAGCTGATTAGTAGTGATTTTTTTGTGATTTTTTTTTTCCGTTTCGGTAGTGACGAAAAGTGACGAGTGACGAAAACAGAAAAAAAATTGTTGCCCCAAAAACCTGTTAGGAGCACGTTTCAGGCAATTTAAAGCTGATTGGTAGTGATTTTTTTGTGATTTTTTTTTTCCGTTTCGGTAGTGACGAAAAGTGACGAGTGACGAAAACAGAAAAAAAATTGTTCCCCCAAAAACCTGTTAGGGGCACGTTTCAGGCAATTTAAAGCTGATTGGTAGTGATTTTTTTGTGAATTTTTTTTTCCGTTTCGGTAGTGACGACTAGTGACGAGTGACGAAAACAGAAAAAAAATTGTTCCCCCAAAAACCTGTTAGGAGCACGTTTCAGGCAATTTAAAGCTGATTGGTAGTGATTTTTTTGTGATTTTTTTTTCCCGTTTCGGTAGTGACGAAAAGTGACGAGTGACGAAAACAGAAAAAAAAATGTTCCCCCAAAAACCTGTTAGGAGCACGTTTCAGGCAATTTAAAGCTGATTGGTAGTGATTTTTTTGTGATTTTTTTTTCCCGTTTCGGTAGTGACGACTAGTGACGAGTGACGAAAACAGAAAAAAAATTGTTCCCCCAAAAACCTGTTAGGAGCACGTTTCAGGCAATTTAAAGCTGATTGGTAGTCATTTTTTTGTGATTTTTTTTTCCCGTTTCGGTAGTGACGAAAAGTGACGAGTGACGAAAACAGAAAAAAAAATGTTCCCCCAAAAACCTGTTAGGAGCACGTTTCAGGCAATTTAAAGCTGATTGGTAGTGATTTTTTTGTGATTTTTTTTTTCCGTTTCGGTAGTGACGACTAGTGACGAGTGACGAAAACAGAAAAAGAATTGTTCCCCCAAAAACCTGTTAGGAGCACGTTTCAGGCAATTTAAAGCTGATTGGTAGTGATTTTTTTGTGATTTTTTTTTTCCGTTTCGGTAGTGACGAAAAGTGACGAGTGACGAAAACAGAAAAAAAATTGTTCCCCCAAAAACCTGTTAGGGGCACGTTTCAGGCAATTTAAAGCTGATTGGTAGTGATTTTTTTGTGAATTTTTTTTCCGTTTCGGTAGTGACGACTAGTGACGAGTGACGAAAACAGAAAAAAAATTGTTCCCCCAAAAACCTGTTAGGAGCACGTTTCAGGCAATTTAAAGCTGATTGGTAGTGATTTTTTTGTGATTTTTTTTTCCGTTTCGGTAGTGACGAAAAGTGACGAGTGACGAAAACAGAAAAAAAATTGTTCCCCCAAAAACCTGTTAGGAGCACGTTTCAGGCAATTTAAAGCTGATTGGTAGTGATTTTTTTGTGATTTTTTTTCCCCGTTTCGGTAGTGACGAAAATTGACGAGTGACGAAAACAGAAAAAAAATTGTTCCCCCAAAAACCTGTTAGGGGCACGTTTCAGGCAATTTAAAGCTGATTGGTAGTGATTTTTTTGTGAATTTTTTTTTCCGTTTCGGTAGTGACGACTAGTGACGAGTGACGAAAACAGAAAAAAAATTGTTCCCCCAAAAACCTGTTAGGAGCACGTTTCAGGCAATTTAAAGCTGATTGGTAGTGATTTTTTTGTGATTTTTTTTTCCCGTTTCGGTAGTGACGAAAAGTGACGAGTGACGAAAACAGAAAAAAAAATGTTCCCCCAAAAACCTGTTAGGAGCACGTTTCAGGCAATTTAAAGCTGATTGGTAGTGATTTTTTTGTGATTTTTTTTTCCCGTTTCGGTAGTGACGACTAGTGACGAGTGACGAAAACAGAAAAAAAATTGTTCCCCCAAAAACCTGTTAGGAGCACGTTTCAGGCAATTTAAAGCTGATTGGTAGTGATTTTTTTGTGATTTTTTTTTCCCGTTTCGGTAGTGACGAAAAGTGACGAGTGACGAAAACAGAAAAAAAAATGTTCCCCCAAAAACCTGTTAGGAGCACGTTTCAGGCAATTTAAAGCTGATTGGTAGTGATTTTTTTGTGATTTTTTTTTTCCGTTTCGGTAGTGACGACTAGTGACGAGTGACGAAAACAGAAAAAGAATTGTTCCCCCAAAAACCTGTTAGGAGCACGTTTCAGGCAATTTAAAGCTGATTGGTAGTGATTTTTTTGTGATTGTTTTTTTCCGTTTCGGTAGTGACGAAAAGTGACGAGTGACGAAAACAGAAAAAAAATTGTTCCCCCAAAAACCTGTTAGGGGCACGTTTCAGGCAATTTAAAGCTGATTGGTAGTGATTTTTTTGTGAATTTTTTTTCCGTTTCGGTAGTGACGACTAGTGACGAGTGACGAAAACAGAAAAAAAATTGTTCCCCCAAAAACCTGTTAGGAGCACGTTTCAGGCAATTTAAAGCTGATTGGTAGTGATTTTTTTGTGATTTTTTTTTCCGTTTCGGTAGTGACGAAAAGTGACGAGTGACGAAAACAGAAAAAAAATTGTTCCCCCAAAAACCTGTTAGGAGCACGTTTCAGGCAATTTAAAGCTGATTGGTAGTGATTTTTTTGTGATTTTTTTTCCCCGTTTCGGTAGTGACGAAAAGTGACGAGTGACGAAAACAGAAAAAAAAATGTTCCCCCAAAAACCTGTTAGGAGCACGTTTCAGGCAATTTAAAGCTGATTGGTAGTGATTTTTTTGTTCCGTTTCGGTAGTGACGACTAGTGACGAGTGACGAAAACAGAAAAAGAATTGTTCCCCCAAAAACCTGTTAGGAGCACGTTTCAGGCAATTTAAAGCTGATTGGTAGTGATTTTTTTGTGATTTTTTTTTCCCGTTTCGGTAGTGACGAAAAGTGACGAGTGACGAAAACAGAAAAAAAATTGTTCCCCCAAAAACCTGTTAGGAGCACGTTTCAGGCAATTTAAAGCTGATTGGTAGTGATTTTTTTGTGATTTTTTTTTCCCGTTTCGGTAGTGACAAAAAGTGACGAGTGACGAAAACAGAAAATAATTGTTCCCCCAAAAACCTGTTAGGAGCACGTTTCAGGCAATTTAAAGCTGATTGGTAGTGATTTTTTTGTGATTTTTTTTTCCCGTTTCGGTAGTGACGAAAAGTGACGAGTGACGAAAACAGAAAAAAAAATGTTCCCCCAAAAACCTGTTAGGAGCACGTTTCAGGCAATTTAAAGCTGATTGATAGTGATTTTTTTGTTCCGTTTCGGTAGTGACGACTAGTGACGAGTGACGAAAACAGAAAAAGAATTGTTCCCCCAAAAACCTGTTAGGAGCACGTTTCAGGCAATTTAAAGCTGATTGGTAGTGATTTTTTTGTGATTTTTTTTTCCCGTTACGGTAGTGACGAAAAGTGACGAGTGACGAAAACAGAAAAAAAATTGTTCCCCCAAAAACCTGTTAGGAGCACGTTTCAGGCAATTTAAAGCTGATTGGTAGTGATTTTTTTGTGATTTTTTTTTTCCCGTTTCGGTAGTGACAAAAAGTGACGAGTGACGAAAACAGAAAATAATTGTTCCCCCAAAAACCTGTTAGGAGCACGTTTCAGGCAATTTAAAGCTGATTGGTAGTGATTTTTTTGTGATTTTTTTTTCCCGTTTCGGTAGTGACGAAAAGTGACGAGTGACGAAAACAGAAAAAAAATTGTTCCCCCAAAAACCTGTTAGGAGCACGTTTCAGGCAATTTAAAGCTGATTGGTAGTGATTTTTTTTGTTTTTTTTGTTCCGTTTCGGTAGTGACTAGTGACGAGTGACGAAAACAGAAAAAAAATTGTTCCCCCAAAAACCTGTTAGGAGCACGTTTCAGGCAATTTAAAGCTGATTGGTAGTGATTTTTTTGTGAATTTTTTTTCCCGTTTCGGTAGTGACGAAAAGTGACGAGTGACGAAAACAGAAAAAAAAATGTTCCCCCAAAAACCTGTTAGGAGCACGTTTCAGGCAATTTAAAGCTGATTGGTAGTGATTTTTTTGTGATTTTTTTTTTCCGTTTCGGTAGTGACGACTAGTGACGAGTGACGAAAACAGAAAAAGAATTGTTCCCCCAAAAACCTGTTAGGAGCACGTTTCAGGCAATTTAAAGCTGATTGGTAGTGATTTTTTTGTGAATTTATTTTCCCGTTTCGGTAGTGACGAAAAGTGACGAGTGACGAAAACAGAAAAAAAATTGTTCCCCCAAAAACCTGTTAGGAGCACGTTTCAGGCAATTTAAAGCTGATTGGTAGTGATTTTTTTGTGATTTTTTTTTTCCGTTTCGGTAGTGACGAAAAGTGACGAGTGACGAAAACAGAAAAGAATTGTTCCCCCAAAAACCTGTTAGGAGCACGTTTCAGGCAATTTAAAGCTGATTGGTAGTGATTTTTTTGTGATTTTTTTTCTCCGTTTCGGTAGTGACGAAAAGTGACGAGTGACGAGTGACGAAAACAGAAAAAAAAATGTTCCCCCAAAAACCTGTTAGGAGCACGTTTCAGGCAATTTAAAGCTGATTGGTAGTGATTTTTTTGTGAATTTTTTTTCCCGTTTCGGTAGTGACGAAAAGTGACGAGTGACGAAAACAGAAAAAAAATTGTTCCCCCAAAAACCTGTTAGGAGCACGTTTCAGGCAATTTAAAGCTGATTGGTAGTGATTTTTTTAGTGAGGGGCCACACAAAAAGGGTGGAATCCCCCAAAACAGGATAAGAACAGGAGAAATGGAAGAACAGGAGACATCCAGGGTATGGGGTCAAATAACAGGATTCTCCTGGTGAGAACAGAAGGGTTGGCTGAACTTCTACAGATGTCTATTGATGCCATTACTAATATTTAAAGAAGATAGTTCAAACCAGAATAGTCGCCTAACTTACTATAGTAGTCGCCTACTATTACTATTATAGTAAGGCATATATACAAAAAAATATGCCGTACCATTCTATTTCATCAAACAAATACACCATAGCAAGTAGTTTTAGAATTAATACAAGATTTAAATGTAACATCGTTCTTTGGCTTTTGAAGTAGTTTCTACGATATTTATCAGCTTCTATGAGGACCATTCCAGTATCATCCCCAGAACAATGCAAGAAAACCAAAACAGGATAAGAACAGGAGAAATGGAAGAACAGGAGACATCCAGGGGATGGGGTCAAATAACAGGATTCTCCTGGTGAGAACAGAAGGGTTGGCTGAACTTCTACAGATGTCTATTGATGCCATTACTAATATTTAAAGAAGATAGTTCAAACCAGAATAGTCGCCTACTATTACTATTATAGTAAGGCATATATACAAAACAATATGCCGCACCATTCTATTTCATCAAACAAATACACCATAGCAAGTAGTTTTAGAATTAATACAAGATTTAAATGTAACATCGTTCTTTGGCTTTTGAAGTAGTTTCTACGATATTTATCAGCTTCTATGAGGACCATTCCAGTATCATCCCCAGAACAATGCAAGAAAACCAAACCTTTTATATATATATTTCTTTTTTATTCTTTATAAAATACCAACATAAATACATAAGAGGAGACTGTGATATTGCTGTGTATTTGAGTGTGGGTGTGAAACAGAGGGCCAGGCAGAAAGATAGCCCAGAAACAAATGCTCCAACCCTCTGTTACACACATTGGTTTTTACTGTTCTGAGAAAAGTTGCCCCTGTACGTCACGTAGACGTGACGTGACAGTGAGTATAGACATATTATCCAAGGAAATAAAATGTCATTAAATAAAAAGAACAAAAGGACTAAACCTGCATCCATTAAGTCAGGAAGGGAACAAAAAGGAAGTAGAAGCACAACAGTAAAATCTATATATAAAGTCTAAAGAATCATCTAGAGGCAATAGGATATGCTAAATGGGTCTTCCTCCGGAGTGGGCAGGTCAAGGTTTCCCAAAATCTGATAGCACTAATACAGGTTCTGTTTAATATTGTGAGTTGTAATATTAATGCAAAGATATTTTGGGGAAATCTAGCCTTCGGGTCAAAGACAAGCTAAATTGGACAGTCATACAGATGTGCCATGATGCCCTGATCAGCTTGCCCAACAAATCCCTCAATTCCTTCACGATTCATCATTGTCATAAACGTCATCAGACTTACACACGTGCAATCAAACATACTCCTTATATCATCCAAAGCCGGCTAGTTATAATCAATGAACCCCCTTTAAAGTCAAAACCATATAATCAATATTATCTGTACACTGAGGGTTTTTTTCTTCCTCAAATTACAATCATCTGTTTCAATAGCATAGCAGTTTCCCATGTTTTTTCTTTTCTTTTTTGTAAGATGCTAAAATGTTTTAGGCTACAAAGCAGGACACATATCAAAGCTGCAAAAGGACCTTTACAAGGAAGACTCAACAAAGTTATGAGAAAACAAACACTATAGAGGCATTGCATGATCAATCTACTTGGTTTCTTTTGGTATTTGTCGTGGGCAAAAGTTGTCTCGGATACCAGAGGTGACGTCAGCTTCTACCTTTTATTTGCAATAAAAAGTTCCACTAAAAACAAGAAGCGAGCATACAAATCCTTAACACGTATGTCACTCCCTCTTGCTCTCTTTCTAGGGGCCTGCCTCCTAAAATCTTAAAAATTAAGGTAATCTTTGCCCATTGGCTAAAGTGTATATACGTAAACTTTGTATAACTCCACAAAATCCAGGACAGATGTGAGTGACTAAACTGCCTGTCCGTTTCTCAACATGGAAATAATAAGGAGGTGAAGAGACAACACTTTAGACTGAGGTCATCACGTGACCACTAATCATATGCAAATGTGGAAGATGTGTGTGTGCGAATGGGGCAAGGTCAGCTGAATGATTCGCCTCCTCCTTCAACTCAAAGAACTTTGATAGAATAGGTGAGCGGTAGTAAACTGGTCATTACCTCTTATCAATCAAGGCTTGTGTCTCACAACCGCACTGGTAGCAGTACATCAATTAATGGATTTCTCTATTCAAACTCATAGTTGATTGGTAAGTTCACATGTGGCTTTATGCCACTGAATCTTGCAAATGTTCTGGATGAATGGCCTAACAGCTCATCCAACTGATGTCCCATGAAAGATTAAATCAGACATCCACCCACTGATTTTACTGTAACTGGTGGGGGCAAATTAACAGTAGAGGGCTAAAACTATAGGAGCCCTTCAATGGCATGTATGCATGTAGCTGTGTGGCCCCTACAATCTTTGTTAAGGACATGATACTGCAAGCAGACGTCATTATGGGAAAGGCAGCAGGGAGGGAGGGTCGGATCAGAGTTGCGGTTAAAACGATCATTGTCCAATCGCTGGCCATGTGGGGGTGAAGGACCATTGCTCAGTGATCAGCCGTGGTAGTTCCAAAGGTTTCCTGGGAGGCGTACACCATATAGAGGAAGCCATCTTCATCGCGCTCCCGTTCATACACCTCCGCGATGGCAGCCGACACGGACACCATGCTGTGGCCGTTGACCAGTAAAAAGAAAGCCTGGTTGGAGTTGAGTTGGAGGCGCCTCCTAGTGAGGAAGAAAGACATGACTGAGGGGTCAGACAAGAAGAGGAATCTTTCATTTCATTTATCTATTTATTTGGGAAGGACAACATGTATTAATGAACAATATATATAATTCCCTGTAAATACACAGGATTTAGCAAGAGATGCACATTTTCATCCTTTCAACTAATCAAACAACCAATTCATTTCCTGAAACTTGAGGATAAGAGAAATAAAGAAAAATAAAGCATCAAGGAGGGGTATTCCGTATTTGTATATATTCTAGCATTTAAAGTTCAGTCGGTTCTACCTGATGATCTTGATGAGTTCACTCATGTTGACATGGTCTGGCACCAGGAACTTGGTCTTGTCCAGAACAGGAAGCTGCTTCTCTCCTTTATACCTCTCAATGATAACCTAAACCCCCGACACACACACACACACACACACACACACACACACACACACACACACACACACACACACACACACACACACACACACACACACACACACACACACACACACATTATTTCTCATCCTGCACTCACCTGTTGTGCATTACTGAGTGGCTACGCGAGAATCGCTATCCTTCCATTTTGGGTCTGATATTGCATGACATACGAGTCGGTCTTGAGTCGAGACTCGATGGCCAATAGGGAGACGAGGTTGCACGTGTCAGGAAGATGAGGATGAGGTGTACTGCCTAATTTATACTCTGTTGTACGACGGTGTCCCGCACCAAAAATAGCAGATGTAAAAGCTCACAAAGCGTTGCATTGGTTAATTTTGGCTAGATGCTAAGGAGAAATTACTGGGTGATATTATTGACAAATGTTCAAAGTGATCAGTCCAACATCCTTACTGAATTGATAACCCATAAAATGAGAATTCACATGATCATAATGCATTTTGTTCTAAACTAGAGCTGTCAAAACTCTCAGCCCACGGGCCAAATGTGGTCAGCACAGGGGCGCAATCCGGCTTGTGAAATTATTTTGAGAAGAAAGAAATCCACAAACATTTATTCTGTATTTGTATCCTTACTGAATTGATGCTGTAGCCTCCGTCACAGAGGGAGCGACATAAAGGCTGTTTGTTCAAAATAAGTAGAGCAGGCTAAAGTTGTGTAATCCACTCAGTTGTTGTCAAAACAAACACTTCTAAATTGACAAAAGTCACTTCAACATATTTTCAATCTTTCTCTCGTTCGCTGTTTTTCCTCTCTCGCTGCAACACACACACATATACAACAATATGCCAGACTATACATTAATTACATTAATAACTCAAAAGATGAACAGTATACAGTGTGTGCGTGTGCGTGCGTGTGCGTGCGTGTGCGTGTGCGTGTGCGTGTGTGTGTGTGTGTGTGTGTGCGTGCACACGTGTCCCCAGCAATATTGATCAAGGATATGCAGGCATTACAGGAGAGGCAGGAGAGTTGTATGGGTGTATGATTGTGAAGTGTACTGGGTCTGTAGACTCTGTACACCAATTAGAAATTGGGAGCCGTTTTCAGAAGCAGGTTGGCCTCCATATGGTAAGAAAGCTCCTCTCTATTGCTGGTGTCAGAGCTATAATCAGTCTGTCATAGAACTCCCTTGCCCCAGGCTCTAATGTGGCCATCCAAATGGAGTCATATTACAATGACACAGCACATTTGGACTCACGTCAGAACAATTAGCATGACTTGGCCATTTTTAACCATGCAAGGAAAAACAGGAAACACACACAAAGAGATCAGCCATGATGGGTACTGAAGATAAAGAAAGACATGCAGGTTTAGGGTGTGCATGTGTGCGTGTGTGCGTGTGTGCGCGTGTGTGTGTGTGTGTGTGTGCGTGTGTGTTTGTTTGTGTGTTCAATTTGAGAGGAAAACTTAATTGGGCCAGCAGATGGGAGGCTGTGGTGATATTCTATCTCCAAGCTTAACAGCTGTAACAGGAGGTAGGTATGTTTGAGTGTGTGTGTGTGTGTGTGTGTGTGTGTGTGTGTGTGTGTGTGTGTGTGTGTGTGTGTGTGTGTGTGTGTGTGTGTGTGTGTGTGTGTGTGTGTGTGTGTGTGTGTGTGTCGGGGGGATATCAGATCAACAAGCTCACAAAACATCATGATGCATTGCGAGCTTGTAGATTGCCTATTTTTTTAATAATTTAGAAGATTTGGAGGGTTAAGTTGTTACGATGTAACAGAAAACTGGCTACATCCCCACCTGTCTGTTACTCACAAGTACAGAGGTTGTAACATGACAACTGTGAAAAGCACCCAAACAAAAAATCTCTAGTATTGTGTCATGACCGTTAGGTCCTAAAAAACAGCTCTGAGAAGGGGTGAGGATAAAATTCAGTCAAAATAATCAGGAAATCTTCCTGGTAGCATGATTGCCAGTTTCAGTTTGGCGTGCAGGTTTGTCAGTCTCTCGCTGAACCCGTTCTTACTTGTTAATAAATGTGTTATGATGCATAGAGTAACATAAAACATGTTCTTCTTGCTGTAATTAGAAATGAACACTTCTAAATGGAGACATACTGTGTGCACACATACCTAGGTATGCCCATAATATTTGTATGCAAGTTTCAACTTACCGGAATCTTGTTGGGATGCTGTTCTCTGATCAGCCTCACATCCTCTATTCTTTGCTCTGTAGACACAGAAATAACCAACTGAGAGACAGTTTGACAAACCGAAAAGGACAGATTAACAGCAAGACAGACAAAAGAATGAGTGCTACTGCATACACTGCAAAATCCTCAGTGTGTTAATTTAGCTATCAGAGTGTACAAATGTGTATACAGTATTAACAGTGAGGAGTGCATTTACTGTATATAGCATGTGGGAGACAGAGAAACAGAAATCTGCTGATGAACAGGAAAGACAATAAACCAACAGGAAGTAAGGTCTGACAAACCGACAGGCAGGTTATCAACATGCTCTACATTTAGAGTTCTCCAGCACCGATATACACCTCATATTTCCACCTCAATCAATCAATCTAGCCAGGCTTATGCCTTCTCTGTTGTAGAATGGTAATGTAATGTAAATGATTATTGTTTCTCTGCGTGAAATACAATATAATAATAAAATAATAATAATACAGTTAAGACCCAAAGCAACTGTACTATTTTATTTATATACTATATGTATTTTTTTTATTGTGCCTAGAGAGAGAAAAAAAATGCCCAAAAAACATTATGAGATCTGAAATCTTTGACCTTTCAAGCCATCTGTAATTTTGGCAAAATCAATGTTGCCACAGCAACATGTAACACTACGGCTATGTGCACTTTGGTCTGGTAAAAGTAAACAAGGAATATAAACAACCATCAGCGAAAATATTGGCTTTAAATATATGATTACCCGGGCAACGATGGATTTGATAGAGATCAATCACTGTCATTATTATTGCCAATGCCATCATAATCATTAGCTTTTGCATTATGGCTACAGGCTACAAGTCATTGGAAAAGAAAAGTCACTCAATGGTTTATGACATAACTGAATATTTAATCTTAGGAATTCGCTAAGTGTTAAGCCATATTTGCTTAAAGCTGTCTGTTAGTGATAAAGATCTAATTTATGGGCCCATTGTTGTCACATTGTTGCATTAAATGAGTTAACAAGTTAACAACCACAGAGCAGGGACACTGTTTTCAAATGCAAATGTTCAACTGTCAGCCAATCCCACAATGAGTCACCACCGGTGTGGAATACGAATATGGTGTCAAAACAGGAACTATAGAACTCATGAGAGGAATTTCCTGCTGTGTCAAGGTTTCCATTAATGTGGGAAAACCCAATGGAATGGGCCCACAAAAAGTTATCAATTGTGAAACTACATATTACTTCACCCTTAGAATCATCATTATTTGCAAAAAAAATCCCCTTAAACAGACACACACAAAGTTTAATTCAAAATGGATGATTTTAGATCTGGTGTAGAGACTATGCACCGAAAAATCTAAAATGTTGGCCAAAAACAAACAAATTATAGTATGCCCTCTATGCTGTTTACATGGGATGGTGATTGAATGTCAGGCAAACACGTGTTGGTATGTGTCCGCCCTGAGGTTATGCGGTTGCACACATTTAGCTTAGGTATTGCTATAGGGGTAGGAAGCCTTCCACTTGAGGTAAGATTACGTTTTAAGTGCATTTAACTAAATGACAAAGTACCAACGACAGCCTAGACAAGCAAAAATGATGACACATGGATACTGTGTGTAAACTAACTTAGCCTTGGATCAAGACTGTCATAGATTTATTGTATCGATTCTTTGTGTGTCATAGATACACAAATGTCAGAATCGATAAAAGAAATCTATGACAGTCTTGATCCAAGGCTAAAACTAACTATAACTAGAAAACTAGGCCTCTTCGTCTAATTGGGGGCAGTGAGAACGTATAAGTAAAGCCAGAATCTGCATGTGTTGGCCTGTGCGTCGTTGACGCAAGTCCTAAAAAGAAACGTGTTAACGCTACACGTTTTGTGGTTTATCTTTGTGTCCCCTCTTCACCTCTGACTGCAAACAGTCCCATCCCCCAATCCTGCAGCCCTCTCTCTGTGTTGCCATACTTTGCGAGAGAAACAAGCAACGATATCTATGAAAACAAGCCCAAAAGAATAGGCCACAATAAGAGCACTTCAAACATTAGCTCTGGTCCAGAGCGTTAGCGACTTCTCTCTAACGCTCTGCCAGGCTATTCTCATAGACCGAAAATTCCACTACCGTGCGACGTCTCCAACTTTAGTGAAAATAAACAAAACAATTTCGCTACTCACCGAAACAAAGGCAGTCTTGTGTTGTTGAAAGACTATTATCCAGGGTGGAAAACGTCTCAGGGCCCCACCTTCTTTGTATAACACTTTTTGGGCAGAAAACAAAATATGTCCGCCAGATTATTAAAATTGTTTTATTTACTCACCTGCGCCCTCTACAGATCTGGTTAATATAAATTACCATTGACCAGATCTGTAGAGGGCGCAGTGGAGTAAATAAAATAATTTCCGTCTGGCGGACATATTTTATGCCCAAAAAGTGTATTATACAGAGAAGGTGGGGTGCTGAGAGGCTTCCCACCGTGGAAAATAGACTTTCAACACCACAAAAACGCCTTTGTTTTGAGGAGTAGCTAAATCGTTTCCTTTATTTTGGCTAAAGTTGGAGACCTCACACGGTATTGGAATTTTCAGTCCAAGGGAATAGCATCCGCCCCTAACAGAGCGCTAGGGGGAACTCGATAAGGCTCTGGATCAGAGCTATTTAAACATAATTTACATGGGCTATTTGAAAATAGCATCGCGACGCGTTGTGAGCTTGTAGATCTGCTATTTTCAAAAGAAAGTCTTGGGAAAAAAGTGAAACATTTTGAATATTTGTTTAAACATTGTAACACCACAAATGGTCTGGGGGTCCCTAGCACAAACAAATACACTTCGGAAACGAGCCCAAAAACTACCAATACTTACAAGCAACTTTACAGAAAAACAAGCCTAAAGTCGCTTATAATAAGCAGACATGGCAACACTGCTCTCTCTCTGCCTCCCTGTCCCGCATTTCGACACCACTTTGTTTTTCTGCCACCAGTCTCAGTCTGATGCAAATGAACAACAACAAAGGCCTAATTTTTACGCAGCAAACAAACTACATTACATTTCATTAGATTGTATTTAAATAGCAACATAATATAATGTTGAAAACATTAATATAATAATATAAAGTTTAACCAATGTAATAACTGGGGACAGGTTGTTTATCTTTGATATTAAACCTGACACTATCATATAGGCCTAGGACAGAGCGAAGTGTAGCCTACTTCTCCAGTGAGTCAGTAGCCTATCTTTCTGTAGATAACAGTAGTGTTAGTGCTAATGATTGGAAATGTTAACTAAATTAAGATTGATCATGGAGAACAAATTGGTCAACATTTACGATACACACAAAATACAGATCGGGCTGACGGATTACTGATGGATCTACTCTACAGCATAATAATCCATGTCATTATAAAGATAGAACATGAGTAAACATGTGATATTATAGCATATACAAAACCACAAGCTAGATTAACACCTACCAAATGTCCTTCTTTGTTTGAAGGTTTTTTCTGAAGGCATATTGCGTCAAAGTCAACCAGTTTTTAGCAGCTGAAGACAGAAATCGACGACAGCAGCGGGATTATAAAAACGATTAAGACAAAAAACTGTAAATAATATAAAACACTGGCACTTGGCTTCTGTGATATTTTGAAGTTAAAATAATAAGAAGTTGTTTCAAGTCGTCTGATGTCGCCGTTGTTCGTTTCCTTTCTGCTTGTGTCTGTGTTCTTCTCTTCTGGCCCGAGGACAGACTGGAGCAGCAAAACAAACCTGTCAGCTGACCCGTGACGTCATCCAGCTCCCCCTCCCAGACAGACAGACAGACAGACAGACAGACAGACAGACATATTATGTATGTGTGTATGTATCTATGTATGCAGTAGTGGAAGAAACTATTAATATTTTTTTACTTAAGTAAAAGTATTAATACCACATACAAATACTCTATTACAATTAAAAATCCGGTATTCAAAATGTACTTGAGTAAAAGTACAAAAGTGTTGGCGTCAAAATATACTTAAAGTAGCAAAAGTAAAAGTACTCATTGGGCAGAATGTCCCATTTCACAAGTTCAAAATGTATACAAATCTTTTGAAAATAGCAGATCTACAAGCTCACAATGCCTCGCATTGTGAGCTTGTAGATTGGCAGGATATATTATATATATATATATATATATATATATTTAGAGTATATTTATACTTGGTCATCATTTCTTGTTTTCATACATTTTATGTGTGCTATGCAGTTTATTGCTATTGAAATTAACTTAATCTGGGAAGTCTGTGACCATTTTCTACATTCTTTATTTTAGATGATAATTATGCAAATTATACTAATAAGGAAAAGTTACATAACTAAAGTTATTGGAAGAGATTCATTTATGAACATCTAATATATCTATTTCCTGGTTTCAGCCAAATTGTTACATTGTTTATGTTAATTACAAATGGATGCCTGATTTAATGTCAAGATAATAATTTCTGGATATGGAAACAATAAACATAGACTTGTCTATGAGATCATCTCTCTAAGTTGAAAGTAAAAAATGCAGCACTTTCTTGATTTCTTAATCTGATTTTTGCATAATTCATGCATATTATGCTAATGAAGAAATGTTGCATGACTGCATAGTAATAAATTAATTTCTAGACAACACAAACATGGACTTGAATTGAATTACCTTTCTTCAAGTTAATTAGAATCAAAATTATAGCTATTTACAGTTTTTGGCCAATATTTATCTAAATATGAAAATTACGCAAATTAAACACAACAGAAGAAAATGGAAATACTGAAGAAAGTAAAAAATACCTCAAAATTCCACTTAAGTACAGTACTTGAGTACATTTAGTCAAGTACTTTACCCCACTGTGTAACTATTTATGTATGTATTATTAGGTTATTATAGCAGCATATAAAGTGATTAAAATAAGCCCCACCTGCAACATTAAAGTGATGAACACATTCATGCATTACTAATTACAATCCAATACAATATGATTGTAAAATGGACGATTCTACATAATAAGGACGTTTAAATCTGGTATTTTATGTATATTTTTTATGACGCTACCTTTGTACTTATACTCAAGTAAGATTTTTAATAGGACTTTTACTTGTAACAGAGCAGTCTATTTATACAGTTCTTTTTTTTCTTTTTTTTCCTACAGTGGTTTTATCCTTTTCACTTTTTTGTGGTTATTAGTCATGTTTTAAAAATATGTGTGGGTGTTAATAATCTGTGGAAAGTATGTGTCTCTGATATCTTGATAATAATCATAGTAATTAATAATTTGGTACCCACTCCTATGGGATATTGTTTGTCACTGTATATTTGCACATAATATGTGAAATTTGTCCTCTGCATTTACCCATCTACATAAGCAGTCAGCGCTATTAGTACAGCAGTTAGGGTTTAAGTGTTTTGCTCAGGGACACTTTGACAGTGGTGGAAGAAGCACTCAGATTTTGGACTTAAATGAGTAGTTCACCCCAAAAATGACTTATTTTCGATCAATTACACACCCTATGAAGCCTTTAATTCATGGAGATTATTTTGTTTTTGTTGCATTCCTATGTCAATAATTTGATGACCGGCGGAGATACTGAGTCTCTATTGACCGATGACCCGGTCATCAAATTATTGGCTCAGGAATGTGACAAAAACAAAGAAATCTCCATGAATT
>NC_139943.1:26131409-26148909 GCF_963454915.1 Gymnoscopelus microlampas
ATAAGGTGGCCTCCTTGAACCTTGATTGACAAGATACACACTTTCCTGAGCCAGCTTGTGACCAAAATGGTCACACGATATGTCTCTTTGCTCTCTGGGGCTCACCCCTCTTGCTCTACCCTCACATCATACACTCCTTTCCTCTCCCCTCTTCTTCACAAACCCCAATGCCTGATTCATGCTCCGTCGTACGACGGTGTCGTGCACCAAAAATAACACTTCCCCAGCACAACGTACAGTATGTAACCAGAGGCTAGGTGAACAGTTAATCCCCTGCACCTGTTCACTGCACCGCCATAAGCCCTCACAGCTGCCCGTGTGTTCATGTATTAGATATTTTGCTTATTTGTGGATTTATGTGTGTTAATCTATTTATACGTTTTGTACATCTGTGCGTGTATTTATGAAGTACATTGGTGGTGGTGGTGTGTGTGTGTGTGTGGGGGGGGGGGGGAGTTATGCCATTTGCACATCAGTGGGTATCATTACATGCAAACGTGCACATTAGTGGTAAATATCTACCTTGAGCTGATGCACTGGACTTTACACTTCAGAACAGAACCAACTACATTAGATATATCAAAATGCAATATTGCCAACTACAAAACTATGTACTGTGTATGTACACTCTGTACATGTACAGTTCATCGAGGGAAAAGCTGTTGCAGGAATCCCATATTTCCACCCATAGGCCAAATCCAAATTTGAGAAATTCACCCTGGAAATAGGCCAGTCATATAAAACATGAGAAAATCGTATAAAGTAAGCCAGGCTTAAACGATCATCTCCCCATTAACAATCTAGTCTAGATAGCCAGCATCAACTACTGCCTGTTAGACATGAAGTAACAATATTTCAAGTTTATAATAAATCACTCAATCAAGTGCAGTTTTTTGTGTCTATTTGTCAGATCTCTACACATCCCTTTTGTCAAGTAAGCCATTTTTGAAAAATCTAAATAGGCATATTCTCCACAAAAACTAAAACTCCACAACTGGATATCAAGCAACAATTTTGCCATTGTCTGAGCAAAACAAGATCTCCATTTAAAGTGTCTTCTATTTTCCCCACTGCAGGGATTTCGCACACACATTCATGCAAAGTGCAAGGCAACATTCCAAACTAGGGAAACAGAAATACTAGATTGTCTGTCCAATCCAACTTTTTAGGATGAGTAACAGTGTATAACATTTAGACCATTTTATTGACACAAAATAACCATCCAATAACATGTAAAAAATAATAATAATAAAACAAATCTATATGTAAAAATTATTAGATTTAAAATATTTTTAAAAAAGTATTGTCATCCATATTGCCCCATTTCTGGCTCCTAGAGATAGTATATTTATTTCACCTGGTGGTAGGCTTTTTGTATATACAGATCTGTGTCAAACTAAGCAGCTATCCAAGTGTGATTATCAGTGGATGGGGGAAAGAATTAAAGGAAAATAAATGTCTTAGGACCCTTCTGAGCGGTCCAACTACCAGCAGCTTCCACCTACATCCCACATCAATCACTTCCTCCACCTCTCCATTTACACCTCCACCAGCCTCTGTCCCCTACAGGGTCCCCTTTGTTCTGAGGAGGAGGAGAGGACGGGGGGGAATAGAGGTGATGCGGGGGATGCAAGAGGGAGAGGTGCAATTACTGCTTTCTCACCCAGGGAGAGAAAGAGCAGAGGGAGAGCCACTACTGTTTGACGGAAGGGGGAGAGGGGTTAAGCATGACGTTTTCCTCTGATGCATCATGGAGGCCAGAGAGGAAAGCTGCTCTGCTGCTGTTTGTTCGTAGCAGAGGAAGGGAGAATGACATGTGCCGTCTAATCTTCAAAGGCTGGTCATTCTGGCCCTTAACGGTTGAGGAAAAAACATTTCAGAGCGTCTGAATGTCTGCAGGCTGCAAAAGTTTTGTTTGCCACCACACGCACACTCTGGAACCGCAAGACCTTCCGCTTCAAACGCACACGTGCCTCATGTGGAAGTTGACGACATACTCGGCATTGGTGCGCTGGACGGAGATGGCGAAGGGCTCAAAGGGATGGAAGGTGAAAGCCACCAGACGACGCACAGCGTGGTTGACTGGCCGACCCAACAGGCCTGCTTGGATCTTGAACTTTAGCAGGCCTGAGTCCCGTGCGTAGAATCTAGAGGGAAAGAAAAGCAGGGGATGGTCACTCTGTAGTGTCTGTTAATGGTTTTGCCAAAGAACTATTTACTCAATTGTTCATATGTTGCTGAGAGGTACTTGCACATTAGGGGTGTCACGATACGCCTAATCCACGAGTCGACTTTCGATTTTAAGGTCACGATTCGATTCTCGATATTTTTAAAACGTCCTTTTGTTCAGCTTTGAGGGCTATATGATTATTAATTTAGGCTATTGTCTTGATTTGTAAAGAAAAACACATGTTTCTCAATAAGTCCCTTTTATTTGAATAATATCAAATGAGAACAAAAAGGGTTTTATGCCCTTACAACTGTCATTTTCAGATTCTTCTTTAAGATGAGTTAACAACAACATTCTTGTGAAGCTCTATAACTAAATACAATCTAAATACAAAGTTGAACATGTAAGAAAAAAGGATCCAAAGACAACTGTTATTTGGATGTTCTTAAACATCTTAAAGTATGTTTACATTGTTTGAACAGGTAAGAGCTTTAAAAAAACAAGAAATGTGAATAATAAACTAAGCCAGGGGTCTTCAACAGGGTTTACCTTAACCCCATCCCTTTTCTGAGGTGAACTTTAGCCAAAAATAGCAGATCTACAAGCTCACAACGCCTCGCACTGCGAGGCGTTGTGAGCTTGTAGATCGGCTATTTTTGGCCGAGAGGTATAGATGTAGAGGGGAAAAAGAGAAGACGGAGCAACTATCAATGCGGAGCATAATCGACAAACGGTAGCCGTTTTGTCAACAACAAACTCTTCTGTGCTGGTGTGTGCGGGTTGGTCCTGTCGTCTTTTTTTTCTCCCCCGTCGTAAGCACGCATGCGTGATGCACGGAAAAAACACAACAGCGGCTCGAGCATGCAGCTCGAGCTGCTGCCAGCTCATTATTAACCCTTGAATCGCGATACGGCTTTTGATTTCGATACACTGTATCGAACGTCATTTTCGGTTCGATTTCGATACGTATCGAGTATCGTGACACCCTTATTGCACACCAATAAGGTCCATTTAACAACTTCTAGTCTTAGTAAAACAGACCTGAGTTGCAACTGTACTTGTACCGCTTGCGTTGCAACGTGTACTGTTGTGAGCTTGTAGATCTACAATTTTTGCCCAATGTTCCCCCCAGAATACGGATGCTAAGGTTTAAGTTGTTAAATCACCACTTAAACCCTGTATAATTCATTAACAGAAGTCCCCCGGGGGCCTATACTAGGCCCGCTCCGGCCACGAGAATAGGGACACTAGGGTTAAATGGAGAGAAAGAATAAAGAAATCACAAGAGGGAGACAAAGAGAAAGACAGCAGAAGTGTGAGTGAGAGAAAATCCGATTTTACCAGAAGCAAAAGCAGTCAAGTGTCTTTCTCTGGTTGGCCGCCAAACATCAATTTTGAACATCAATCGTTATTCTGTAATTTCGTAATTACAGCTGTCGCAGTATAGATTTTTCCCTCCTTACCACACAAATTAGGAAAGCAAACTGTTGCAATAACCAGCATATTTTTGTTATAAAATAATAGGTTTATAAATAAACCTTCTGAATGCTATTCCAGCAGTATTCTATTCTTTATATCAAATATACGGTAGCAAATATGTCTCTTTATACCAGTGTTGTCATAAAGTTTGCAGCAGGAATATTGGTCAGTCATTCCACAAGTACCCATTCTTTATTGAAACAGACAAAATAGGATTGGCCCCTGAACACTGCTTGCAAGAACAAAAAACGTGCAAATAGCAACAGCGATTTGCACTGCAATGTTAAAATACAATTCTAAAAGCACACATGCATTGTGGCAATTTATTGAATAAAAGGCACACAACACGTTTAAAAAAGCAAATGAACGTAAAGGCCACTTCTTAGCAATTCTAAGGTGCACCTTCGTACTGGCAATTAAATGTATAAAAAAAACATTAAACAATACAAAGTCTAAAGCCCCGTGGGACTCTTGACGCTCTTTGGATTATGACATTTGGTAGGTGGTTTGAAGACAACACATTTGGTGTAACACCTTACAATGGCCAGTCAAAGCTTTTAGAGTTGCATGATGGTAGAATAAACATTTTCTCTCTCCCCCATTGGGTGTGCATCGCCCCATAGCACAACATGGACCAGCCGTTGCTGCCCCGGGCCCTATGTTGAGAACCACTGGTATATGCCATTGGTTCTCAAAGTGGGGCCCGAAGACTAGCCTGGCATAGCTAGACTATATCACTGCGTGGATATGAGTCTGGTGCTTCCATGAGGACGTTTTGTTTCCCAAGGGGCGGGATCAAAACAATGTCCCTCGACGCAATTGGTTAGACCTACAACCAACTACCAATTACAGTCGCCCATATTCGAATACTGGGCCCTGATTGGTGCCCCACGTCTTCTGGGAGAGGAAGTGGATTCTCTATGGAGCGGTGCCAGACCCAAATCGCAGAGTGCAACTTGTTTTTGCACTCGCAGATTCGTCTGGTCCCAGGCTACCCGAAGACCACCAGGGGTCCTTGAGGGGGTTCCAAGCAAAATTGATAGTTAGGAACCAAATGCACCCTTAATGGGGCTGTAACTCGAATGGAATCAAATGGACGAGTACGCTGTCAGAGTTGTGGGGCGTCCGTGGCCTTATATATACTAAACTGGGGGTCCTTGAAGCTAAACAGTTTGAGAATCACTGGTTTACACCAACACCGTGTGGAACGGTTTCAGTACCTTATAGGGTGGTCACCGCAGGTCTTGGGCCTCTCCATCACAGAAACCCACTTGTCATCATAGCTGAAGAGGGAGAGGTCCAGGTAAGGACTGCTGCTGTAGGACTGAGCACTGATGGGCAGCTGGCCCAGCAGCCGACGCACAGCCTCCGTGTGTCCACCGTACTTAGCATTCACTATGGTGTCTTTAAATCTGGGGACAAGGACAGGAGCACTTCAAGGGACTACACCATGAATTTTAACTTTTTCTTCTTTTTTGTGTGTTGTTGGTCTGCCCTACCTCTCTTCGATCCTCAAAAATACCCCAGTTTGACCACTCAGGCTTTCACAGCAAATCTGGGGTTTTCTGTAAATTGGTCTAAAAACAGGCCAAACTGATTTGGTCCCCCTGCCTACGTCACGTCAGGGAACAATTCCTCCCGTTTTCAGTTACAACCAAAAAAATATATATATACATTTTTCTTTTTTAAATATATTTTTCTTATTTTTTTTCTTTTTTTACTTTTTCCACACAGAACCAGGAGATAACATGCATACAAACTGGCTCAATAGCGCCCCGTGCCAAACAGGATAATGTGGTATTGCAGGTGAAAGTGCTTTATAAGCCAGAGAGAAGTTAGTTGGAATGAGTACATCTGAGGCTTGATTTAGGCTCAAACCTTTTGAAAAACGTTTGAGGGACATAAACAATATGATATTAAATATTATTATTTTTTTAATTCATGGTGTAGTCCCTTTAAGGTCAATTCAACGCTAGGAGTCTGACAACATTATAAGAAAAGCGTGAAAGGCTTCACACACATATACACACATACACACAGAGCCCGTCTGTACCTTCTCTGGACCTGTCGTGCATAGTTGTTGGAGGAGGCTGAGCAGGGGAATTGGACGGCCTGGCTGTGGAGCGTGGCGTTCCTGAACAGGTCACAGAAATTCTCAAACAGTTCCAGCAGCTGGTCAGAGGTATTCTCAAAAACGGCCAGCACCTCTGTTGACACCATGTTATACACAACGAAGAATGAAGGCTGGGAGAAATAGAAAGGCAGAGAGAAAGAGTATACACTTTATGCAAAATATTGCTATAAGCGGTAACCACAAAGAGATCATTGCTGTCGGGCAGAAACCTCACATCTCTATAATTCAACTTGTGTTGTTTTTTCATAAATGAATGCCCTACATTGTCATACGTAAGTGTCACAAAAGTAGCCGTTCTAAGCTCACAACGTGGTGCGATGCGACGTGACGATCGGCTGATCTCTATCGCTGCACTAGAGACTCCTTCAGGTTGGTCTGCTGTTCAGCTGGGAGGGATACTGCATTCCTCTGAACGCTTTACACACTCCTTGTGAAACTCCTCACTGTTAGGTGAAAAGAAATGGCTGGCGACTTCATGTGCATCGGAGGAGACACATGGTTGTCTACTCTACAACTTCCCCAGAAGAAACAGTAGGGGTTGGCAGTGACAGGGGCTACACACGTGGGGGGGAATCACAATGACTAAATTGTGGAGAAAAACCAAGGAGAGCTGGAAGAAAGGTGTTGAGCGTGTGTGTGTTCCAACCTGTGAGGGGTCTGTGACCCTGAGTGTGACCACATCTTCACTGGTATATTTAATGAAGAGGTGGTGTTCATCTAACAACTGCATCTTCCACATCCTCAGACTCCTCAACTGATCAAAGAACTGAAAGAACCTAAACACACAGAGACACACACCTATTAAACAAGAGGCCACTGAAACATCACAAAAATTAAGAAATCACCCTCACAAAAACAATATTTTGAAGTTCGATTTGGTGTTTTTCTGTGGAAGTGGAATCTTGAAGTGGAAAAAAGTACCTTTTTATTAAAGCTGACTAACAGAGCCACAGACCTCTAAGGATTTAATTTATGCTGGTACAAATATAAAAGAAGTGTAATGGCACTTTTCTTTTTTTTTCAAAAATAATTTCACGTTAAACCAAATGTAAAACCAAATGTGAAGTTTACTTTCTTTTACAGTGAACCAAGAAAACATTTAGTTGGTATTTCAAAATATTTTAAGAAACATTTAAATCCAGATATTGACACAGTGATTACAGCTTAGTTAACTGAAACCAACGAAATGACAAAAACTAGAAATGGTCAAATGATCTTGCGAGTCATGTGAGCTTAAAAAAAAATCTGTGGGAGGGACCCATTTCTTAAAAGAATTGTCATAGTATCATGAACGCAACATCCAATCAACCCCAAATGGGAATTGTAGGTTGAGGGGCCTCTAAAGCGCACCTCAAAAGTGCGTTCACTTCTGCCGATACGCCACAAATTAAATGCAACCGCACCCAAGCTTCCTCGCGTCCTGATGGCTGCAACACATGACTTATACTGCCCTGGCTAAGCAACCCAGCCTGTTAGAGATATGCACTCAGCGGGGCACCCTTCTCTAGTTTCTTCTGAATTGGAGGAAGAAAAGCAAACCATTTGTAACTGGAGGTGTTCCATCCCACTAAGCCTCTTCCAGGAGTAGAAAAGCAGTCCAATTAAAGATATATTCACTTTCAGAATGCACAACTCACAGGTTCAGAAGCACAGTCAGTGAGTTGCCCTGGAGATCTGCTCTAGGATTCTTTTTCTCCCCAGCTCTCAGAAATGTAATAACATGAACCCTATGGTCCCTGTTCTGGGGGAAACGGCCTTTAACCAAAAGATAAAATGGTCAAAACCTATGGAGTATTTCTGGTCCCCTGGGGAGGAGACATTGCTTTTGCAGCTTCACCCTGCTGATGGTGGTTCCGGTGGCGCCGAGGCGGACGCTGAACCGCTGAGTAACGATGGCCTCTCTACCCACTCAGGTATGGTCACCTGCTAAAGCACTTATCCAACATTCAAGTGTGACCTACAGCATGTGATACATCTATTGCGAGTGAATCTTCTGTGAACAAATAAAAAAGATAGAGGAAAAGTGATGAAACCTCCTCTTTGCTGTGGCACTGCCATCCTGCTCAGCCCTCTTCCACAGATAGACCAGCAGTCTGTGTTTGAGTGAGTTGATGGTTTTGTCTGTGTAGAGGCGGGGTAAACCAGGCTGACCCTCAGGCTGAGCCTCCGTGTAAACAGCTGAGAGAGTTAGGAGGTCGTCTTCGTAACAGAAGCGACCAATAGTTCTCACGTCCAGGAACGTCCCCTCTGGGGTCACCTGCAGGTGGGGGACGGACGAGGAGGACAAAGACATGTGAGAAGACAAACATACATCTTGTGTACGAGTAGAGAAGAGCAAGCATTTTTGCTCTGGTTTCCTCAGAGTAGCAACTAAATAATTGCGACCGTAGGTCGCATTTACTATAGAAACCTGCTCCAGGTGTCCGTCCGTCACGTCACTCCGTCACACACGTCCCGTCACACTTTTGCCCTGCTCATATCTCCGCACCCGTTGCCCCGATCCATGCCAGATTTTGCACACACACTCCTTACCTGCCAAACTACACCCTCCAAGGACCCCCGGAGCTCCAGGGACCCCCAGCTGCCTCGGGGACCCCCAAGTGTAAAAAATGAGCACATGTGGACTAATTACCAAATGACCACCCCAACGGGGCTGCTCACGGGGCATTCCCGGGGACCACCCACTCCTGGTGCTCCAGAACGGATGCAAAAGTGGTGGCGCCCCCAGTGGAGGACCCCCTGCCACTGCAGCTCACATAAAATGCCGTAACTCGGGCTAGGAGCGTCCGGGAGAGCCGCGGCCGGTACCTATTCGTCCGCCAAGGCAACGCGGACACCCCACCCCTAATTTCTCACATGGCCCTCTTCTAGCGCCACCTTCAGGCCGCTTTTCACAACACATTTTTGCCCACTACTCCTACAGTTTTGCCCCTAAAAACACGCAAATTGCTACACACTACACAGTATGTCTACACTCATGTCATCAACATGCCTGCCACCACATTTCTTAGACCACCAAACACAACTATACATTGCCCACACAACTAGGAACCAATCGCCGTTACAGCCCTCTTCTGTATACATGTGACCTACGGTCGCTTATCTCCCGATTAGGGAGTCTTACTGGTAATAATATTGTTCACCTCAAAGAAGCAAATAAACACACAAGATAATATAACAGTTGTATTACATTTGATCAATGTTGAGGCATGATCATCACACACAGTTTTACACTCAATCTGACACTAGAAGTGAAACTACAGTTTGCTCTAACGCCTTGATAAAAGCATGACCAATGTTTATCCATTCACCTGAAAGACGTGTATGGTCTGCTGCTGGACCGACAGCACAGCCAGGATGTTCCTGTAAAGGTAGAGCCCCTGGTTGTGGGAGAGGATGATCTTGTCACACTTAAAGGACCTGGTGTCACACAGCCGGCCTGTGTGGAGGTCGATGATGTGGAGCGAGTAGTCCTCTAGAGGAGACCGCGGGTTGGGAGTCACCGACTCGTTGTTGCGGTACACCTGGTTAAGAGACGAAAACCAACATTCATACCGGTTAATGTTGGGCAGATTGCCCTTAACTGTTCACACAATCACCTATTGTTGATATTTTGTTTACTTCTAGTTCCACAAGACAAAACATAGGGTTTTTATAGGAACAGTTGCTTTTTTCCAACTTTGTATCCTATCGTATTTTTAGCTCTTAATGTAATTGAGCACCTTTACTGTATAGTCTGTATAGCATGGTACGTTTCCCTCAACTAAATAAAAGACATGATGAAAGCACATTAAATAACATATCTGGTGGAACAGGGAAGATTGTTTCTAACAGGGGGATTGGCGGGCTTAGGACACAAAACATCTCTGTTCTACAGTAGTTATACTGTAGACCACAAATTGACAGATTAGTAAATTGTTCAGAACTAAATTGAAGGTGAAGACTAGAGTTTGTGAAACGTGTCTATACCTCAAAAAAGTACGGTGGCGGCTCTTCAGGGACATATGCAGCTGACCCAACGATGACATAGCGACAGTCATCTGTGAAAAGACTACACTCCCGATTTAGGTGCTCCCCATTAGAAGCCACATTAGTGACGTGGAGTAAGGAGAAGAAGCGCTCAAACAGGCGGCCACGGATGTTGAGGGAGCGCTGGTCATTGGCCGTTGAGAGTGTCTCGCCCTCCTGCCCTCTCAGTAGGTCCTGGGCCGCCTGGCAGCCTTGGTACTCATAGATCTGTGGGAGAAACATTGATGTCAGGAAGCAGTAAGAGATGCTAGTTATGGTTAAAACAGTCCAACCGACTTCCACAGAGGTGTGGAGGCTTGTTCCCCACACATATACTGTAGGCCCATTAGAATTGACAATTTTGGCATTTACAGTAGCAAACGCTCTTATCGAGAGCAACGTTTGAAGAGCAAGATAAAAGCAGAAAGATTTGGCAAGATTTGAATCTGCACAACTAAATCCATGACTTATATAGCAAGGATTATGCCAATCAATCACAGATATTGAATGAATGAGGCTTCTATAATAGAGCTCTAAGGAACTATACCTAAAACTACTGTATTTTTTTTACAGGTTAACCCATTTAGACCTGAGGCCGATTCTAAAAACGCCTTCTTAACCCTGAAGTTTTCTGAAAAAACGTTTTTACCTTTCAGGATTCAAATAAAAAAATAGCTAAACTAGCAGAACAAGAAGCTCAAAACGCATTGCGATCTGCTACTTTTGCTACTTTTGTGTGATGCTGTAGTATGAACAAGTAGGGCATTCATTTACGAAAAAACACAAAAAGCTAAAATATGGAGATACAAGGTTTCTGCCCGACAGCAACGACATATAGCAACAGCTAATATGACACAGAGGTGTTCCCGGCCTTCAAAGGTATAAAAAAAAAGGTGTTCCAGGTCTAAATGTGTTCTTACCTCTAGAGAGGTCTGGTCAGAGGAGAAGGCAATAAAGCAGCGTCCGTCTGGAGAGAACTTTCGGAGGAAGCATGGTGGCTTCTCCACATTGACCACAGTGAAGTTGGGGAAGAGATTCTGGTGGAAGCAGCGCACTCGGTACCAGTGGGCTCCAGCTCGGCCCGAGCAGATCCTGCGCCTCTCCAGACGATGGACCACGTTCTGATTCTGGATCCGTCTGGGCTTTAAGGTCTGGGTGTCCTCATCCATAATCCTGATTATAATAATAATAAATTATAATAATAATATAAAACATGCAACACATAAAATACTGCAGTGCAGTGAGAAATAAAACTGTTTTATCAAACAGTAAGATGTCAATTTTTGACAAAGGAAAGACCTTTCAACAAAAGCATGTTAAGAAGTGATAGATAAATAAAAAGATCAAGAGTGGGCTTCTCAGGCAAGTCTTTCCAGAGTCGAGGAGGAGCAATGATATCAAAGACAACCAGCATGTACCTGAGGTCCTCAGGGTCACAGTCAGGCCCATATACTGGGTTTGGAAAGCATCTGTGTCATTTTAGATGTTTGAATAGCCGTTGGCTATTCAAAAATAGCAGACATACAAGCTCACAGCGCGTCATGTACATCTGCTAGTTTTGAACATTTTAGAAAAATCTTGATTGTGTGAGAACTACTGATTTAGAAGACATTCAGGTCTTAATGGATGAATCTACCCACAGTACCCCCCAGAGCCAGATGAGCCATGGTATGAGGTACAGGTACATGATAGTTAAGAACCAAATGGACCCTTATGGGTCTGTAACTCAGAGAAGTGTACACATGGATCCATTTGGTTCCATTTGTACACTCTCTGAGTTAAATGAACACTGATTTTACAATATAAATTGGGGTCCCAAAATAGAAATGCCATTAAATGGGGGTCTGTAGCCTAACGCGTGTAAAACCGGGGGTCCTTGTAATTAAAATGGTTGAAAATCACTGCTCAAATCTCCTGTTATGGGGGTCCCTGGCATATCTTTTCAAGTGGGAGTCCGCGGGCTAAAAGGTTTCAATTTGGGGGTCCTTGGCATGAAAAAGTTTGAGAACCACTGGTCTAGCCGACAGGGCAGCATAGTGGTTTGCTTCATTGACAATTAACAAGCGCGCGCACACGCACGCAAGCAAGCACACACACAAACAAACACACAAACAAACACACACACACACACACACACACACACACACACACACACACACACGGATCCCACTCACCAAAACTACGAAAAAAAGTTGACATACGTCAAACGTAACCTATTGATAATCCTATCACCATACAGGTGCAATAAACCGGACACTCACCTGTTGGTTTAGCAGCTTTAGTTTGCCTCCTGTCATCCAGTGATTGCACTAGATCTGCAAACTAGTTCAACTGATGCTGTTAGCATTGTCGCTAGCTAGTTTTTAGCCAGTTTACACAGTCACTCGAAAATGTCATGTTCGCTCTGCTTGTTCTTTAACGTACTAAGGCGCAACCGACCGCTAAGTATGCGTATGTGTTTTTATAACCAACAGCATAATAACATCTTGCTAAATGCTGAGCTAAACGCTGTTTGGTGTCAGCTCTGACTGAGTGGTAAACATTACACCGTAGAAGAAGAGAGTGCTGGACTAACTCTGGTGCTGTTTTTAAAGTAGCGTATTGGCTTTCTTTTCTAACAGCGCCGCTACAACCTGTTGAGGTTGGAAAGGGTAATGCATATATTGTAATATTGTTTGGGCCGGGTCAGTTCAGTTGTTCTATGACCACTGACTGACCACCAGTGGTGGAAGAAGTACTCAGATATTTTCCTTAAAGGGATAGTTCACCCCAAAAAAGTAACAAGTAACTCAAGTTTTCAAATAATTGTAGTGGAGTAAAAGTACAATATTTGCCTCTGAGATGTAGTGGAGTAGAAGTAAAAGTATTGAAAATTTAAAATACTCCAGTAAAGTAAAAAAAATACCTCAAAATTGTACTTATGTACAGTACTTGAGTAAATGCACTTGTTACTTTACACCTCCAGACCTCGCTATCATTTTAAATGTTCATTGCACTGCACAATGGCAGGATTAAAGGTGTGTAGCCTGAGTGACATTTAAAAAAAGGGTTAAATATCTATGATAGTAATCGCTTGTGTTCAGTTTGTTCAGTAACAGGGGTCTCCATCTCCCCTCTCCAACTCTAGTAAACAGAAAATAGCTACATTTTCAGGTCGGGATACAATTTCATCCAAATAGGAAAGATTCCAGGATATCCTATAAACAAGCAGAGGTGGACGAAGTACTCAACCCCAGTACTTGAGTAAGAGTACAGATACTCCTGGTCAAATTGACTCCACTACAAATAAAAGTAGCTCAGTCAAAATGTTACTCAAGTATAGTAAAAAAAATAATTGCTTTTAATTGTACTTAAGTATTCAAAAGTACATGCTTTTAAAAAATACTTAAAGTACAAGTAAAAGTCAAAGTAGAAGTAAATCTATTTTTATCCTATCAATTAATTGCTGTAATGTTTTCGCAATGAATTTATAGGACCTTGTTTCAGAGAAGTAACTCTCTGAAACCACCTGCACTGCATGCACTGATGTGCTTGCTTGTAGAACCACTACGTTACACAAAGCCTGCAGAAACACCAATAAAAACATAGAAATGACTGAGGAACCAGAACTAAATACTTTTACTCCTATACACCCATACAAGATGTAACAATACAGAAACCTTGAACTAGTTACTTGTATATTACTAGATTAACATCATGTATATTTCTTTTGCATACTAACAAGTGTAAAAGAAAGGCTTAATAAGGGGGTCGAGTGCCATGTAGTAGCCATGTTCGATGCTGCTTCGATAACCTCTCGTCATCGAAAATAGCCGCTCTAAGCTCAGAAACACATCACTTCTGCAACGGATTGTGAGCCTGTCAGTCAGACATTTTCAGCATTCGAGGAAAACAAAATATACGTCCAGCTTAACCACCCCAGAGCTGCCTTCCCCTTGGATTTGGTCCTATTTTAACAGCATTTCTCAGTAATATGGCAATGGATTAACAAAAAAACCAAAGACAATGGAATTGGAAAAGTATAAAAATTAAGTTAAAAATGGGTGCGATCTCCCAACTGGATGAAATTGGCAACCATCCTGGAAATGTATTTTCTGCTTAGCTGGAGACCCGGTTACTTAACAAACACTATAGCAATGGTTATCAGAATATTGAGCTTTCACTTTAAAAGAAAAAAACAATATCATATATACTACCTTTAAATGCATGTAGCTGGATAACATAAATCTGAGCATATTAGGTAAATGTCCTTTAATAGATGTGATAAAATTCTGCTATTGCATACAAGAAAAATGGTCAGATTGTGAGAATATAGACACACATATATAATAAGTGCACTTCTGTGTAAAACCAACGAGGCAAACCCCAAATGCTGGCCTTTCTTAAGATGTTCCTGCATGGTAGGATTAGACAGGGGTAATGGGGCTACTGCTCAGGGCCCTTACCAGTGGACCCTTCAGGCACTGGGCCACGAGGCCCATTAGCAATGTATTTAAATGTAATATATATCATTTACATTAAATATTTATTTGAATATGGGTTAACGCTCAAATATTTGGGCCCCTTAGCCTACAGTACAGTCTCCTGCTGTAGCCATCTGACTATAACAGGACTAACGTGTGACTGACAGAGTATTTTTTAGAATAGAAAAATGCATGCAAATAAATATAATGTGAATACTTAGGGTATATAGACTCTGGACTGCAAATCCTTTATCCTGTCTACTGGTGCTTTCTTGACCCACACATCACTTACAACTTGAGTAGTGTGTTTGTGTGCCCACTGCCCACCCAACTGCCCGTTCTGTGTAGCGTGGGATTGGGTTTGTGGGAGCCCAAAAAATAATTGGCCCAATAATTGGCCCACAAAATTACCACTTTTATGTATATTGTAATGCCTTTTTGTGTATAGAATAGTGTATCACTTCTTTAATTGTTGTGTGGAAATCTTGTTAATCTTGTGTGAGAGAGAGAGAGAGAGAGAGAGAGAGAGAGAGAGAGAGAGAGAGAGAGAGAGAGAGAGCGAGAGCGGGAGAGAGGGGGGGGCGGGGGGCAGACAGACAAACAGACAGACAGACAGACAGACAGACAGACAGACAGACAGACAGACAGACAGACAGACAGATAGACAGACAGACAGACAGACAGACAGACAGAAGAAAGAGAGAGGGAGAGAGAGAGAGAGAGAGAGAGAGAGAGAGAGAGAGAGAGAGAGAGAGCGAGAGCGGGAGAGAGGGGGGGGCGGGGGGCAGACAGACAAACAGACAGACAGACAGACAGACAGACAGACAGACAGACAGACAGACAGACAGACAGACAGACAGAAGAAAGAGAGAGGGAGAGAGAGAGAGAGAGAGAGAGAGAGAGAGAGAGAGAGAGAAAGAGAGAGAGAGAGAGAGAGAGAGAGAGACACACAATCAGAAAGAGATGGATAGTAGTAGATGGGGAGCAAGTACAGGGGAAGAGAGGGTATTGTGACATCTACTTTTGGAACATTAAATTATGGAGCCAGAGAGAGAAAGTTTCTATAGAGGACCTTGAGTCTTAGTCCATCCCTGGTTCCTATCAGGGTGAAGATGTGACCAAAGAGTAAACACTAATGGATTCTACCTTGCCAGCCCAGTCCTAATAATGGCAACTTGTTGATAGCTTGTCCTAACTTATTTTGTGCTTACCGAATTCAATGTCAGTTTACAGTAAGCCACGCAGCTGTATCAGAAGATGGATTGATGGATGGATGAGTGAGCACACATTGGCCTTGTTTGAATTTAAGTAATCTAAAATGACAGAGAAAACAACAAACACTGCACCTGTAGCCTACATTACTGTTTGTTTAGTCCGTTTCATATTTCATTTATTTGTTCACAACCGTATGTAGCATGATTCACCCCGATGACCTGCACCTTGCTCCCCATAATGTCACATAATTAAATAATGATTCCCCTTTTATGGAGCCTGTTCTTAAGATCCAAAAAATTGCATTATGAAATGAACGAGAAATGTACAGCACCTTGGTCTTGCAAGAGTGCTAATGGGGGTTTGTTCGTGCAATTAGCCTGACCTTAGAGTCAAGTTTAAATGTTGTAATTTTCCATAAAAGCACATGCGGTGAGCATAAAAGGCCAGTGTTAAAAAAAGGAAAATGAAGGAAAGAATGGAGGAAAAGAAGGGAAATTACCCACTTCAAAATCTAATGGCATTTTCCATTTCAAATATGCCTGATTAAGCCTGTGCTTCAAGATGTGTGTGTGTGTGTGTGTGTGTGTGTGTGTGTGTGTGTGTGTGTGTGTGTGTGTGTGTGTGTGTGTGTGTGTGTGTGCGTGCGTGCGTGCGTGCGTGCGTGCGTGCGTGCGTGCGTGCGTGCGTGCGTGCGTGCGTGCGTGCGTGTGTGCGTGCGTGCGTTTGTCTGTGTGCATGTGCATGTGCATGTGCATAGACTGATGATAGGTTCTTGGTTTACTTATGATCCTAGATTACTATTTCTATGCATTTGATGTATTACCTTGTGTTTGCTAAATGCCTATTTTAAATTGTAAATTGTAAATGGCATGTGCATACATACACATGTGTGTTTTAGGCAACAACTTTTTTTTATTATTTATTTATTGACAACACACAATGTTCACATATCAGTACACATAAAAACAAGACATACTTAAAAAGACAAAGAAAAAAGGAAAAAGACAAGATACACAAAAAACACAAAAAACACCATAAAAAAAATATACAGTGTAGGCAACAACCTTCACAGGAATACTTTTAAGTAAAAAAAAAAATCCTCTCCTCCAGTTTTCTTCTGTAATTTTCTCTCTAATAAACCTTGTATTGTACTCGACCAGAGACCCTCGCTTCAGCTTTTAGCAAAAGTACAGCAGAGACCGAGAGGCAGGGCTTGAGGATTTCAAGTACTTTTTAGCCTTTCTGTTAGAAGAATTGGCAGCTATTTAAATCCATTTAGTTCCTCGCGCTTGTATAAGATGTACTTTCTAGACAAAAGTGAGCAGAGTCTATAGTTTCTACTCTTGTTCATCACAAAAGTTTGTACAAAATTACCACTTTTGTGTATATTGTAATGCCTTTTTGTGTATAGAATAGTGTATCACTTCATTATTTGTTGAGAGGAAAGCGAGAGAGAGAGAGAGAGAGAGAGAGAGAGAGAGAGAGAGAGAGAGAGAGAGGGAGAGTGGGGGTGCAGGCAGGCAAACAGACAGACAGACAGAGATAAAGAAAGAAGAGAGAGAGAGAGAGAGAGAGAGAGAGAGAGAGAGAGAGAGAGAGAGAGAGAGAGAGAGAGAATGACTGTCAGAAAGAGATGGACAGTATAGATGGAGAGAAGAGGGGAAGAGAGGGTATTGTGACATTACTTTTGGAACAGTAAATTATGGAGCCAGATGGAGAGAGAAAGTTTCTAAAGAGGACTTTGATAATAGTTCAGACAAAGGGCAATTGATTGAACATGCAGGATTCTACATCAATCAGACTTTTGAAAGGTTATTCAAAATTTAAACAGCAAATAAATACCTTATTTTTATCCTTTTCTCTGGTTCTTTCACTAAGACAGTTGTATTTGACATTTAAAGAAAGCTTTTAATTTTTCCATCCAGCCTAATTTCACAACATAATAGAACATTTTAACACGGTAAGTCTTCACTCTTCATGCAGCTGAACCTTTCATGTCTTTATAAACGTGGATGTTTTCTACTTTTTCTA
>NC_139943.1:26151409-26161409 GCF_963454915.1 Gymnoscopelus microlampas
AGAAGTTCAAGAGCATGTCCATCAGTTGCTGACATGATTTTAAACATGTTACTTTTCAACCACTTTCAACCTGGCATCCCTATTTGGGGCATGTCATTAATATAGGCGAACATTTTCAAAACTTTTCAAAACTATATTTAAAAAAAGTGAAAATAGCAGATGTCTATGTGAGCTATTTTTGCTATTCGTCACACAACGAGGTATACTTAAGTGGTTAAGAGTAACTTGGATTCATTACATCATACGCTCCTTTTGATGAAAGTCATTAGCTTGAGTGCATGTTGAGATTAAGTGTTAGACATTGTAAAGGTTCTCTACCTTGATTCTATCAGACATCCATTTTACCTTGATATACATGTATTACACCTGCCACACTGCAGCCTATTTGTTTCTTAGATGTTGTACTGAAATTTGTATTTTGTCATGCAAAACCCATTGCTTTCAGACAGGAGCTAAAGACTGTGATAGGCTATTGCCGCAGCCTGCAACAAGCACCTGGTATAAAAGCGTTACTTCTGTGATGGCCTACATAATAGAGTCAGCAAATGTAATTTGTGACATTCGCATCACATAAGCAAAAAGCCCTTGCAAGTTGGCTTGCTGTGGTGCATGTTATCAGTCATACGTATGAATAAAATAAATAGGAAGAATACAATTATTGAACAAAGCAATAAGGCAAATGACAACATACATTTTACATCTGAACCATGATTGTTGTGACTCATTAGTAGATTGTTCTTTTGTTGGGATTTAATGCAGGTTTCTGTTTTGTTGCTGCTCTCTTTCTCCCCCCCCCCCCCTCTCTCTCTCTCTCTCTCTCTCTCTCTCTCTCTCTCTCTCTCACCCTCTCTCTCTCTCTGTTCCTTGCTTTCTCTGTTTTCAGGGTAGGGAAAATCATATTAGTGTTAGCAGGTAAAAGTTCTTAGTGAGTATTACCTGAGATCAAAGGTCGTTATCTGATCAGAGTAGGTCACATGGAACAAAGACCTCTCCCCTTCCTTCAGCCACCTGCCCCCCTTCCTTCAGCCACCTGCCCTGCCTGCCCAATGGATATGAAGTTACTGTAAGTGCAACTTTTACAGCTCTCTCTCTCTCTCTCTCTCTCTCTCTCTCTCTCTCTCTCTCTCTCTCTCTCTCTCTCTCTCTCCCCCTCTCTCTCTCTCTCTCTCTCTCTCTCTCTCTCTCTGTCTCCAAGTAGGATTGTTTAAGCTGGTATGCAGAACTTTGTATGCATGTAATTGCACATCTGTGTGTGTGTGTGTGTGTGTGTGTGTGTGTGTGTGTGTGTGTGTGTGTGTGTGTGTGTGTGTGTGTGTGTGTGTGTGTGTGTGTGTGTGTGTGTGTGTGTGTGTGTGTGTGTGTGTGTGTGTGTGTGTGTGTGTGTGTGTGTGTGTGTGTGGGTGTGTGTGAGCTCAACCAGGAGCTAGGGGTCGACAGATGCTCCTTCTCAGTGAAAACAATGAATTACTTATAGGCTGTTAAGCCAAACAGGGCTGCACTGAGCGCTGGTTTACCCAACACTGATAGGGCCATCTGCTGAGGTGACTCCAGTCTACTCCACTGCGCTTTACAGACAGGTAACCGGACGCTTATCGTCAGGCTGTGGGGGCCCTACTGCTGATTAAAAACATCAGGACCTCCGCGATTGTGTGTGTGTGTGTGTGTGTGTGTGTGTGTGTATGTGTGTGTGTGTGTGTGTGTGTGTGTGTGTGTGTGTGTGTGTGTGTGTGTGTGTGTGTGTGTGTGTGTGTGTGTGTGTGTGTGTGTGTGTGTGTGTGTGTGTGTGTGTGTGTGTGTGTGTGTGTGTGTGTGTGTGTGTGTGTGTGTGTGTGTGTGTGTGATTTTAAGTGGTTGCAGTCCTTACAGGACCCATAGCCTGAAGAAGATGTAGCCAAGCTCAGCACATCCAGCCGTATCTAATAATATACCAAAGGTTCAAATTCAGTGATACTGGAACGGTAACACTTTACTTCAGTCGATGTACATGAGGCACAGTTGTGGAAAAAGTACTCAAATATTTTACTTAAGTAAAAGTATCAATACTGCAATCTAGAAGTACTCTGTTACAAGTAAAAGTCCGGGATTAAGACTTCACTTGAGTAAAAGTACAAAAGTATTGGTATCAAAATGTACTTAATACCAAAAGTAAAAGTACGAAATGTTTGAAAATAGCAGATTTACAAGCTCACAACGTTGTGAGCTTGTAGATCGTCTATTTTCAAATTGCCTCTGTATAATATAGGGCTAAAGTGGTTAATGTATGTTTTATAACCTAATAATTTATTATCTGCAATGTAACCAGTAACTTAAGTTTTCAAATAATTGTAGTGGAGTAAAAGTACAATATTTGCCTCTGAGATGTAGTGGAGTAGAAGTAAAAGTTTTGAAAAGTGGAAATACCCCTGTAAAGTAGAAATACCTCAAAATTATACTTAAGTAAAGTACTTGAGTAAATGTACTCAGTTACTTTACACCACTGATGAGGCATAACACATAACCATTGTATCAACCCTATTATAATATTCATTATAGCATTATAAATCCTCCTAAGTCTAGTATAACCTTGTCATGTTGCTAGACATATTTACCACAACACCCACTATATAAATATTTCTTAATAAGTATTAAAGTTATATGTTTGGCTTGAATGTTGTTGTTTTTTTCATCTTTTCTCATCTCCTGTCAATATACTATTGTACCTTATTAATCAAGCAATTGCTTACACTGATTTAAAGTATTATATGAATGTACTGAAATGTATTTAGAAATGTAACAACATGCTGTCGGTCCATTATTTTGGAAAATAGCACAAATGGTGACAACATACATTTGTAAAGATAGTCCTGATGTTTACAATCTAATATTTAAATGATAATATAATATATAAATGATAATATAATCTGAAATGTTGCAATTTCACAAATGTTAAATGATCACTAGTAAGTATAATTCATGATGAGTTAGCCCATTGATGCAATAATGTAACTCTAGATGTGACACATATATTTTAGAAAATCTGTTCTTTCAAAAGAGCCTCACAAAAGAAGCCTGTGTACAGTCAAATTGTGAACGTTGATTTAATTTCAGAGTTCAGAGTTCAGTTCATTCATTTATAATTGGATTTGACTCTGTAACATGCTACTAGTATTAATAACTGTGCCAAGAGCTCTCACTCAGGTTGATTACTGGCAGCCTTGTAGTGGATATATTTATGGGACAGCTGGCTGTGTTTTACTTTCCTTAACCACATGAAACCTAGCATCCCTATTCTGGGCACATCGTAATAGGCAAACATTCAGCAAAAATAGGCAAACATTCGCAAATCTATGAATAAACTAGAAAAAGTGCTCCTCGGAGCACAGGTCTCCGCCAGGTCAGGTATGTTATTGTGGCCTCCTGGTGGCGCTATAATAGGCCAATGTGAAAAGGGTGCCATTTCTTCTTAGGCCTTTCATCGCAATCGGACACTGCATTCATGATTTGAGGCATTTTGTTCCAAAAATGTGTTTTGCTAAATTAGACCTGCTGGTGCCGCTATAACAGGCCAATGTGAAAAAGGGTGGCATTTCTTCCTTGGCCTAGTGGGAATGTGTTTGTGAAATTTCACGGAAATCGCAAGCCGTGTTCATGATTTGAGGCATTTTGTTCAAAACGGACCAATCCTGCAAATTTTGGAAGCCAACCTTAGCCAATGAGGATGGAATATGGGAAATCGGATAGATCGGTGTTGATCACATGACTATAGAGATACTGTGTACCGATTTGCATGACGTTTGGATTAAATCTGTAGGAGTAATATAAAAACATGGGTTTTGCACAAATCGGCCTCCAGGTGGCGCTATAACAGGCCCATGTGAAAAAGTTGAGGCAGAGGTTCTGAATTGGCATCCAGGGAGTGTGTGTGCACAGTTTCGCAGCGACCGGGCCAACGGTGCCGGAGATTAGCTGGTAACACACAGACAGGACACACACACACGGACGGACGGACGGAGGGTAAAACATACTCTCTCGCCATGCCTTTCGGCCTGGCGGAGACAAAAATGTGCGTTGAGAGCTTGTACAGTAGATCGCCTATTTTAGACAAAGATATTTGGTGTAGAGGGAAAAAAGGAGGGGACCAAGTATAGGCCCCCGAGGGACCACAGTCAACTAAATATACTATGGTGGTTACCGGTAAGTGGTTAAATTGCTTGCTATTGTATTTTATAGTTTGTTTGTATGTGTATTTTCTATGGGCACTGCATTTGTCTTTAGTTGATGATACAAAGGGAGTACAGTACATCATCTTTTAAGCATTAGGGAAGAGACAGACAGACTGTGTGCCTCCTGAGGAAGCCAAAGACCTTTAAAGTGTGCAGCAGGCTACTGAGGATGTTCTATCAGTCTGTGGGAGCCAGCTTTCTGTTAGTGGCATGCTGAGGAGATGGCACCAAGGCCCCGGAGCTGTACAAGCTCAATAAGATCATAAAGAAGACCAGCTCTGTTGTTCACCTAAGCTGAACGGGCTGAAGGTAGTTGCAGAGGGGAGGATGAGGGACAAACTCCATGCTGGAAAACCCCTCCCATCCACTTGATGAGCTGCGGAAGAGGGTGAGCAGTGAGCACCTTCAGCCTGTCAGAGTCTCACTTTACCTCAGATCAAAACGGAGCGGTACAGCCTGTACAATGTGTGAGAACTCCCTCCTTTTCTAGGCTGCATGCTGTTCAGGGATCTGCCATGACAATAGTCACACCAAAAATTATAATAATTTACACACATAGGTGGCAAATACAGCAGTGTTACAGCAGTGTCTAACATATCAAATGGCTATAACTCGGTGACCATTGCGCTGATCAGTACAATATAGCAATTACCATTTTCTGAATTTGTGAGAAAAAAAGCAGTACCTCTCTCAGCAGCACACACAAATAATGAATCAAACTTAAGTTAAGGATGAATTTATTTTAGTGCAATAAATAAATAATCTTGGCCAATAAGAATACAGAATCTCCCCCAAAAGACACAGATGTCTAAAAACTGTACTCACAAGAGTCAGAGGAGAACAGGGTGAAATCAGCTGGAGCAGTGCAGGTGGTGCATCAAGGCCACTTTGTGAAGGGCATATGGCCAAATATGAGAATGGGAATGGAGGCCAATGCCTTCATGGCCTCCATGAAATTCCTGCCCTGGTTGTTACAATTGTTGTTGTTGTTATTATTCTTGTTGCTGCTGTTCATCTTTTGACCCCCACCCATAGACAGAGGCAGGCCTCTGTCTATGGGTGGGGGTCAAAAGATGAATGTATACTGTACACATATTAAAATATACAGTATACTGTACCATATGTCAAAGTATGGGTGAACCAAGTGTTAATGAACTTGAATAAACTTTAAAGTTTAATGACTAATTAAATAAGCCTTTCTTTATATAGAGCCTTTCAAAACAATAATGCGATAAAAATGGAACAATTATCAAATGATAGATCTGAATAAAGAAAAATGTAATAAACACATAATTATATTTAATAAGAAAATGTGTTATAACATGATTTAAGACAAGGCATGTTTAGACTAGCCGATTAAGTTGTAAGATGGTTTTGTGAACTGAAGATGGAAAATCGGTTAATTCTTACATTTCAAATGTGTAAAAAAATAAAGATGAATTTGCCACATAAAATCAAAGGCACTTACAATGCAATACCGATGTCAGCTTGACAAGGGGGCAGGGCTTGTATGTGCAGACAAAGATCTGGCATCATGTGTAATTAACAGTGTCCAAAGCTCATCCAACACATTTACTGGGTATATTTTTCACAAAACTAGCTGGGGTGTCATGTAATACTAACCCATCTGGAGGTCTTTTGAACTCAATTTGTAGACTTTAAAGCACAGGCCAGGGGAGATGGTCAGGGGCCAGGGCTTAGAATACAACATTTTCACACCACAATGAGGAGAGGCTGAGCTGGCTTTATGCAATGGTAGTCAGCCTTGTGAGGCTCGCAGCAGGCTGCGAGTCTCTCACAATAATTCACCATTTTCACTGCCTTTGTCAAACCACTACAGCCTCACAGAAAAGCTTTGGATTTGGCCTATATTCATCTGAAAAGGAAATATGGACAAACACAGGATATATTCATGTTACCCCCAAAAAAATCCGAAAACAGACATGTGTGAGTGAACATGTGTGTGCACACATGCATGGATGCATGAACACACACACACGCACGCTTCAAACGCTGCACACAAAACACAGAAACAACAAAATATGAGCAGTCTCAAGCACAATAGCATTTGCCACAATGGTTTCTGAGTCAGGGAAATTAGAGCCTACAATGGTACACACAGCACACAATGGCCTGACAAATTGCTCATTGTGTGTGAAAATACATCTATTTCTATCTTTTCTCCTATCACTCTGTCAGGGCAAACCACTGACAGATTGTAGAGTTTGGTAGCAAGCTGTCATCTGTTAAGTGGGTAAAATCTATGTTGAAACTTAACATAATTTTCCAATTTCTTTGTTGAGTTTAGACTTTAAACTAGAGCTGGAAAGTAACAAGGTGAGACTTACAAGTTGTCTGCAAGGTTCATGTGTAATTAAGTGTGTGTGTGTGTGTGTGTGTGTGTGTGTGTGTGTGTGTGTGTGTGTGTGTGTGTGTGTGTGTGTGTGTGTGTGTGTGTGTGTGTGTGTGTGTGTGTGTGTGTGTGTGTGTGTGTGCGCGCGCGCGCGTGCGTGCGTGCAATCACAGGCCGTGAATTTATTTTGTGTTGTTCAGAGGATGTATGTGTGAGTGTATTTTGAGTCATTGATACAGATACAGTAGGCTACACCCAACACATTCTCACTACCAAAGGCATCACATTTTGCAACTGTACACCACATATAACTTTTGCTGTCAGAATGAAATGTATGCCTAATGCAATGCCAATTAGTTGGTACCTATTCACAAATACTATGATTATGTAACAGTTTCTCAAAAACTTAAACCAGGAATATGTCATAATCTGTTGGTATGCCACTTTTCCTGATGCAATAGTTTCTTCATATTTTGTCATGTGTATCAGTTATCTATAGCTTAGTTACCTGATAAGTATTTTGCCACTGCAGTAGCCTACATTCAATAAAAAGCAGTGCAACATCTAACATGCCAAAGCCACTGAGTTCACATAGTGGAGTTGCAACAATGCAAATCTGTCTTAGATGTCTAGACCAAGACCTTTTTTTTTTATTATCCTAATGAAGACCATGAACAAATAATTATATTTTTTAAAAGGATTAAGTAAAAAAATACATACATACATACATACATACATACATAGATAAGTATTAATCTTTTGAGCTGAAATTTTGCTGACACTGGATATGGGTATACATTCAATCTCAGAATAAATCTGAGAATGAACCAAAACAAAAAAATGTACCCTTATTACAGTAAATCTCAATGTTGGCAACTTTGGAAAAACCCCTTGGTCTTGGACCAAGTGATCTGACATCAAGTCACCACTGACTTAGCCTATTATTGCACAGCAGTGAGCTTATCTGACCATATTTGCAAATGATAATGAAATATCTTATAGGAGGACATTTTTGGAGGCACACATGCTACAGTACAAATTGGTAGTGATGTGATAGCTGATTATAAGTGAAATGTCCAAGGCTGAAATCATATTGGTTGTCACAGTGTGAAGTTTGCAGCGAGGCTTACAATCATGCCCCCCACCCCGGCTGTGTGGGGGTGACGTCACGTCCAATTAGGTTGACAGGCCACCTGTTGGACGAATAGGGGGATTTAAAGCAGCGTGTCGTCACCGAGAAGGAGGCTGGGTTGTCTTCAGCTGAGAGACATGCTCCCCCAAAACATCACCGTCCGCGAAGGCTGACAGACGCCTCTCTCTCTAACACCCGCTATCAGGTAGGCTATGTGTGATCCATTCAGGCATGTCGTTTTGATTTCCATTTGAAGAAACAAATAGATTCGCATTCCATGGAAAAGGACGAGCAGGGATGAAGGGGTGGGTTGGAGAAGCTCACTCTCAGCACATTCAGGATTATCAATATGCATTTAAACTGAGGGTTGATTTCCGAATTATTTTGAGATGGATAAACAGAGAAAACGTTCAGGAGATCTATGCTCAGACTCTAAACGGTGTGTTTTGCCCGTAGTCTGATGATCGATGAGTGCATAAAACAAATGAATGATTCAATTAATTATTTAATGAGCTTGACAGAGGGAGGGATCAAAATAACAATTATGGCTATATCCTACTTTGATGGGTTTAGTTGTTCTGTAGGCCTAAGTATTCGTCTTTTTTATATTTCCAGCATTAATCGGGCGGAGGAGCCACAGGACAGATGGCACAAACGGCGGGATCCGGCGTGGCTGATATCAACAGGTAGGCAGTGCTGACAGCTAAAGTTAGACCATGACACCGAGACAAGAGGACAGATAATAAAGATAGGCCTACCTCAGATTAATTCATGGCACTGTTTACTTTGTTATGTAGGCCAACATGAAGACAAGCCAGCAGTTTAGCCTGCAGCATAATTTCTAGAGACCAAAGGTTAACCCAGTGGTTCTCAACCTTTTAAGCCTGACCCCCTAAAACCATCATATTTGAACTGGGGACCCCCCACCCTGACAAGCATTTAAATTGTAGGAAAACTAGGAATTGAGGCATTCGATTTTGCTTGACTCGGTTCCACATAAATATTGTGAAAATAACAGATCTACAAGCTCACAATGCCTCCTTGTGAGGCGTTGAGAGCTTGTAGATCTTTTTCTTATGTTATTTGACAAATTGTTTGACCAGTTTTTTTTATAGCAGTTTGTTGATTCATTTCGATGCAGTAATGTTATTTTTCTTTTCTTTGTTTTTGAGGTATTAAAAACGTCTTAAAAGTCCTTAAATTGTCACTTCACTGTTATCTGGGGATCTCCAAAAAATCATGTGGGGACCCCCCAGGGGATCCTGACCCACACGTTGAGAACCGCTAGGTTAACCTACATGTCCTAGCAAGACTTTCTAGCGCTCACCTTCGTTTTTGTCAGTCTTGCGTCTTGCCTGTCATGACAGCCTGTGTAGTATGTGTATTGCATTGTATCGATCTAGATGCAGATGGTAATTTCACAATTCACATAATGGCATCATAATTAATATATATATATGATATATATAATAAAGCTCTTTATCTCAGGTTCCATGACAAAGCTGCAGGTTGGCCATATAAACTCATCTCATTCTTTTCGATTGATAATTAGTCACAGTGCACAGCTTATTTTTGACTTGCTGGGATAAATTGAAAACAGCTCAATGTTTAAACACTCCAGTGCAATCAATAGTTCACTGTCACTCACTGAATGGAGCCATAAAACATCAGATGCACGGCACGCGAGAAAATAAAATAAAATAAAAAGATAACTGTGATAAAGACAAACTTAAAACATTCTTGTTTAAGTGTTACAGAACCAATAGAAAAATGTAGCAGCGAAAAGTCCAAGAAATACTTTTTTTTTTTTTTACTAGTAGGCTAGTCTAACCAATTCGATCCACAGAAGTAAACTACTACAATTTCAGGCTTTAGCTGTAGCACACGTTTATTTTATACAAATGCACTGTCCCTGAAATGAATGTGGACTATACTGTTTTGTACAAACTGCAGTAGCCTAGCCTGCTGCATTTGCAGCATTTACTTTGTAGCCTAATGTATACTCGAGCAGAAAACTGAATAGATATTTCAGCACCGTGGTGGCGGACAGCTCCCAGTCCCGACTAAGTAGCTGCTGTGCTTTGAGCTCCCGGCTGCCCAATCACCCGCAAGCGAGGTCAACTCAGCTGAGATAAAATACGATGTTTATATTATACACTGAATTTAAACTACCTTGCAAGCTTTTTTTTTCATCAACTAAAATTCCTAAATCAAATGTATGTGATGAACAGTGATGTGCCTTTTTCATAATGGCAGCATGTTAATGTTATTGAAAACGCTGCTCTTTCTAATCTGTTGATTCATATACTACAA